>NC_134359.1:36364775-36554775 GCF_048569485.1 Anomaloglossus baeobatrachus
CACACAGAGGGATCTATTTCTATATATTATATAGAGTCATTACACACAGAGGGATCTAGTCCTATATATTATATAGAGTCAATACACACAGACTGATATATTTCATGTGTTTATTTCTGTTAATGTTGAGGATCATGGCTTACAGCTTGGATTGTGGCCTCTCCACTCTTCCTCCAGACTCTGGGACCGCGATTTCTAAATGAAATGCAACTTTTACTTTCATCTGAAAACCACATCTTGGACACTGAGAACAGTCCAGTTCTTCTCCTTGGCCCAGGTGAGATGCTTCTGGCGATGTCTATTGGTCATGAGTGGGTTGACACAAGGAAAGCGACACTTGTAGCCCACGTCCTGGATACGTCTGTGTGTGGTGGCTCTTGAAGACTCCAGCAGCGTCCACTCCTTGTGAATCTCCCCCAAATTTTTTAACGGCCTTTTCTTAACAATCCTATCAAGGATAGAGTATTGGAGAATAGTCAAGCACTTTTACTCTGCCCAAGTGGCAATAAACTTATTTTGGGCTGTTCCTTTTTCGTTTGTTTTTGTTTATTCTTTAACATGCATTGTCCTTGTTACTTTTATAATGCCAAAACAGTTTCTTATGTTAATAATTACAGTTTCCATAAAAAATGGCTGCAATATAGATCATCCGTGTGGGATCTGTGATTGATTTTTTTTATTTGTGTTGATTTTTTTTTTTCTCCACATGACCATAGATTGAATAGGCGAGTCCCCTCCGAAAAACAGATCGGACTGTGATGGACAGCTCCACTACTACTCTTTTCCATAAAGTGGCGTTATTGATTGATGTCCCAGCTGACAGACTGGCAGATCAGATCCACAGTGCATAGACTGAGCAAATAAAATGTAGATTACCTACTCTAAATGCGGCAGTAAAACGTGCAGATATCACAATCGTGCATGTTTACACGTGTTTTTGCTGTATTTCAAATGTGCACATAAAAATGTGCACACCAAGTATGTATAGCAGATTTGAATGTTGGCTGCAATTATTTCCGCTTACCGTGCATCTGTGGCGCCCCTGAATACATCAGGTTGCCACAGGGTACTGCATCCTTACCCAGGGTGCTGGGCCCACTCCCCAATGGTTCCAGGTATCCAAGCAGCCATTGTCACTCTCATCTACACTACAAATCCCAATTACCTCACAGCAGTCACTGCCAGACACACCGGGGGGTGGACAAACTGGGGATGGGCCGGTCACTGGGGGACTGAGCAGACTGTGAGAGGGAGACAGAGAAGTAGGCTCCAAGGAGAAAGGAGCTGGGAGAGTCAGCTCCTGGGGAGCTAGGGACACTGGTTGTGTCGCAAGCGGTGATCCAGGTCCAGAGGACTCAGGACGAGGGTGTGACAGACATAGTCTTGGAGGACTGTCAGCACCAGAAGGCCCAAAAGAACTGACTGGTACCAAGCACGACGGGGTACAGGACCCTAGATCAGTAACCGATTCCACGTCCTGGCAATTCACCTGTAAGGGAGAGAACCTCCAAGGACTTCAATACAAGCTCAGAGATTGAGGTCATCAGCACAACGAGGGGGACAGGGGTGTATCCAGACACATTAACCCACTAAAATCCCACGTGCTAGCCCTCAAGAGCACAGCTACACTACAAATAGTTAGCAGGGCCCCCAACAGCTTCAAGCCACGGGGACCACCAACGGACCAAAAATTGTGCATGGAGGCAGGCTCCGGATCACTAAGTGACATCGGTGGGACTGGGTACTTGGACGGACTCCCGGCAGCGGCAGCTGTACACAGAGATTTTGGTTTATCTGCAGTGTGTGTGTCTACTTTCTAAACCTCATCCAGCACCACGACTACCCACAGTGAGTACCCTGACCTCCCAAAGCACCAACACCCTGAGTCCGGGGCCTTCCCTACCTGTGGAGGGACTGACACCTTGCTGCCCAACACCATCTGCCCCGGTACTCCTTCCAGCAGCAGCGGTACTCCCATTACCGCAACCTGAAGGTGGCGTCACAAACTAATTCCCTGTAAATACCCCCTTTCACGGATCAAAGTGTCCGCCAAGCCAGGTTCGGGCCCCTCGAGCCACCACAATCCTCGATCCGAGCTGCCCGACTAACACCGGGGCGGTACATATCAACTTTCAGCAGTGAACATCACTGAGGCCACTGGTCCCTTGTCCAGCGTAGAATGATCAGGTACCTTGCAGGTCGTCTAGCATGCAGACCATGCTGATGTAAACAGTTTTGAATGGTCTGACGTGACACTTGAGTGCATCTCACAACTCTTAAATGTGCCCTGAGTTGTGTGGCATTCAACATATGGTTCCAAAGGGCATTGTTTCAGTCATCAGTTCGCAATGTGGCCAAAGAACGTCCACTTCTCTGCCTTTCTGTGACTCTTCCAGTCTCTCTGTATCTCTGTATAACCTGCTGGTGACACTCTGTGACACTCTAAGCTCAGTGGCTACTTCCGTCTGAGAACATCCTGCTTGAAACCTTGGAGTGGCGCGGTACTGATGATCAATTGTTAGGTGTCTTCTTGGTCTCATTATGTAAAAATATGAACAACGTGATTAGGACGACTGTTTAATACCAATTCTAATCGAACCACGAAATGTATTGGACGATTCATAGATCAAACACCCATTGTGAATTCTGCAGTTAAGCTCCTTGTTACAGAACAGAAAATTGTGCAAAAAGTTCTGGCACATTGAACAGTTGGACATGAGCATTCAAAAGTTTAAAGGTCACATTAAGTTCACCTGTAAAGGTTAGAGAGCATTTTAGGATCATCCTGAAATTGCCAAATATCCCTGAATTTTTGTGAGTGGTGTATGTGTGTCGCCCAGGGTTATGGGATACTCGGTCACGGGCAGTGTATATCTGGGGAATGTCACTTTGGTGGCCGTTGCCCGGTTCCGTGCCCTAGGTTCTTTTTGTAAAGGGGATATTTATAGGGGATTAGAATAGTGTTCATAAGTGACGCCACTTGCGGTGTTGCGGCTATGTGGATGGAGCCAGCACTGCACAATGTCCACTACTGGGGCTAGAGTTAATGGCAGCCTGGATGCTAGGCCCTCCACAAGTAGGGCCAGGCCCCAGAGGGTTAATGATGTGACGGGTGTTGGAAGAAGGTAGTCCACACAAGGGGTTTAGTGCAACTGGTTCTTTACTCATTTTCTGGTGGTAACTGGTCACCCGAGGCCAGCTGGTTTCACCTTCAGGTTCCCTTAGTCCCAGTGCCAGTTTAGTAATCTGATGCCTTCTTCTCCTGCACCTGTCTCTGGTTGGTGGGTCCCCGTGGCGTAGAGCAGTTGGGGTTCCCCTTCTGGTGGTTTTCCACTGAACACCATATGATGGTGGCGTGAACTATGGGGGGTTGGAGTCTCCGGTCCTGTCCCCGGTTCTCCCTTTGCTAGTGAGTCCCGAACTTCAAGATCAGTGAGGTCCTTGATGGTCCCCTCGCTGTGCAGGTGTTATCAGGTCTGCCTGGAGCTTCTGTCTGACCTAGGGTCCTGTACCTTGTTGGTGCGTAGTTCCGGGAGTACTCCACCGGCAACTAACTGCCTGGGCCCTCAGGTTACTGTTCACTCCTGGTCAGTGAATCTGCTCCCTTCCACTCTCTCTTCACACTGTCTGACATCGACTGTCCACTGTCTGCCCATCCCACTTGGTCAACTAGTGGACTAGACTGGCTCCACCTCTAGGCGGCCATCCATTGGTCCAAACCTAGCCTTCTACCATTCTGTGGGAGAATATTGGGGAAAACTGGGATTTTCTGGAGTGTTTGTGTGTTACCGGCACTGGTATTCTGGGTCTTTAGGATGTAGGCCCTGCATCCCGGTGGGGATGCAGTACCTTGTAGCTCCCTGATGGCTTCAGGGGCACTACATATACTGGTGCTATGAAAGGTGAATGTGAAAGGGGCTGTGACAGGCACTGTGTGCGGAGCTGCATCCAGATCTTGCCAGAGGGAAGTGCTGCTGCAGAGATTGCCAGCAGGCTGACCTAAGTGTTGCAAATTCTGCTATTACATGTACTACCTGGAAATAACACTGTTATAGCGACACAAGCCAAAGGTTTGCTTTTTTTTTTTTTTCTCTCCGTTTTACCGGGAATCACCAGATTTTTTTGATTTTTTTTTTTTTTTTTTTACCCAGTTTTTCAATGCATTATATGGCAAAAGTGGCATTCAAAAAGTACAACTAATCCTCCAAAAACAAGCCCGTATTGTTATATTGACAGAAAAATTATAAAAAGTGAGGCCTCTTGAAAGAAAAGGATAAAATAAATGAAAGCAAAGCAAAATGGGTTTTAATTTTAATTTGGATAAATTAAAGGGAACCTGTCAGCAGAAATTTCGCCCAAAACCTAAAAGCTTCCCCCTCTGCAGCTCCTGGGCTGCATTCTAGAAAGGTCCCTGTTATTATTGTGCCCCCTGTGAGACCAAAATAAAGACTTTATAAAGTGGTACCTTTTTGTATTCAGATTCTGTAAATGTGTCACGGGGGCGGGCTGCCTGATGGCCGTTAGTCTACCTCCTGCCGCTTTAGGCCGTCCCCCATCGCTGATTTCCATAGCTGAGGACGCCGCCCAGTGCTCCAGAGGTCCCCGCGCATGCCCAGTGCTCATCTCTCGTGGATGAGCACTGTGCCCAGTGTCACCGCTGGTGACGTGCGCGCAGGCTTTAGATTATGGGCGGTGCTGTGATGTTTATTACTAAGCAACCGCCAATAATCGCGGGACTGCGCTTTCCCCCTCGGCGTCCTTCGTTCTGCGCAAGCGCGGTGCTGCTGACCCCACGTCACCTCCTTCCCATCTTGCCCTGAGGCAGGAAATAGATAGAAGGAGGTGACGTGGGGTCAGCAGCACCGCGCTTGCGCAGAACGAAGGACGCCGAGGGGGAAAGCGCGGTCCCGCGATTATGGGCGGTTGCTTAGTAATAAACATCACAGCACCGCCCATAATCTAAAGCCTGCGCGCACGTCACCAGCGGTGACACTGGGCACAGTGCTCATCCACGAGAGATGAGCACTGGGCATGCGCGGGGACCTGTGGAGCACTGGGCCCACAGCTATGGAAAGGAGTGATGGGGGACGGCCTAAAGCGGCAGGAGGCAGACTAACGGACGCCAGGCAGCCCGCCCCCGTGTCACATTTACAGAATCTGCATACAAAAAGGTACCACTTTATAAAGTCTTTATTTTGGTCTCACAGGGGGCACAATAATAACAGGGACCTTTCTAGAATGCAGCCCAGGAGCTGCAGAGGGGGAATCTTTTAGGTTTTGGGCGAAATTTCTGCTGACAGGTTCCCTTTAATATAATGGGAGATAACTGAAAAAAAATTTCTACCATTGTTTATATTGTTTTATTTTATTATTTCTGCAATTTTTGACACAATAACGTTAGAAGCGAGGAGATAATCGTGTTATTGCTTATTTTATTTTGTGGTGAAATTTTTTTTCCATCCATGGTGAAATACTTGGAGATTAATAAAGTGAACATTAAGGATATGATGTGCCTCCTCTCCAAGGACATGTTCCGATGGCGCAGATTTTCATGCGGATTTCACGCAGACCATACAAGTTATTGGGGTTTTACCACCATGTTTCTTTTCTAATGATGCAACTATTCTGATTGAACGCAACATGGAAGGTCTACAAGAATAAAAAAGCGTTATGTGAACGGGATTTTAGCCAATGAGTAAGTAATTTGGCTATGTGCGCACGCTGCGGATTTACCCCGGATTTTACCGCGGATTTGCTGCATAAAATGTGTCTAACATTGCTGCAGTCTTTCCAGAGCAAAACTTATGGGTATAAAAAAAATGCTGTGCGCACACTGTGTTTTTTTTTTTTTTTTTTTATACCTGCGGATTTACCCGTGAAATTTCCGTTGCAGAATTAATGTGCATGTCACTTCTTTTCCGCAGTTACCAGCGTTTTTTGCCATAGATAATAGTAAAAATCCGCATGAACCAACCTGCGGAAAAACCGCTGCAAATCTGCACCCAAACCGCAGCAAAACTGTTTGCAGACTTTGTTGCGGTTTTGGTGCGTTTTTTTTTTTACCGCAGGTGCGGGATTCTTTTAGAGGGTCCGGATTTTCCCTAAGAAATAGTCCATTTCTAGTGCGCACATGGCCTTACAGAGCAAATACCACAAGAAAGTAATCCGACCGACAGCAGTGGCTTCTATTCATAGCCCTAATGTATGGAGTCCATGAATGTTCATATCACCAGAGCTGGAACGCAACGTGAACCACATCACAGTTACAGATGAAATCAAAGTAACCGAAGAAATATTGCTTGTCATAGCTATAAATGTTTTAAATAGGATTAACCCATAGTATGAAGCAAAGGGGGAACAGTAAAAATAGTAAAAATCGCTCAGTACAATACTGAAAAAATACAACTTCACAGTGATCAATGGACTGCATTGAGACAGTACTTATAAGGGCATGTGCACACGCTGCGTTTTTGCCGCTTTTTTTTTTTTCTTACGGATTTAAATCAATACTACAAAGAAAAACTCATCTCAGCAAAGTCTGAGAGTCTTGACTTGCTGTGCACATGCTGCAGATTTTTTCCTTGCAGATTTTGGTGCAGAAAATAATCTGCAGCACGTCAATTCTTTGTGCGTTTTTTTTTCCTGCGTCTGATCACTGATCCACTGCAGGGCTCATGCTTGATCACTGCAGTGGATTATATCTTGTCAGTGCTGCACTCGCAGCACTGATACTTCACCTCACCATGTATCTGGCATGGTCTGTGAGGCTCTTCGTAGCTCAGTAACCCGGAGTGATCATGGCAGCCATTGAGTTCCTGTGATCGCATTACAGGGACCCGATCGTCAGGGAGAGGTAAGTGATTCCTCTCCCTGCCTCCTGAATGCTATGATCACGATTGATTGCAGCATTTAGGAAGGTAAACTGCTGGGAGCGGCGTGGGCACTGCTCCTGGCAGTGAGAGCCAGGTCTCAGCTGTAACATCAGCCGGAGACGTGGCGGTGATCGCGTGGGTACAGCACAGGAAACCTGCTATGACGTAAAAAAAAACATGAAAAACGCATTGAAAAATGTGCTAAAAAAGTGCGTTTTTTGGGTGCGTTTTTACTTCCAAAAACATGCAGTTTTGTGTGCAGAAAATCTGCACACAAATCTGCTACGTGGGCATATACCCTTAGGCTGTGTCCGCACTTTGCGTTTTTACCTGCGTTCCACAAAGTCTATGGGAAATGGGGATTTCTTGTGCGCACTTTGCTGTTAAAAACGCAGCGTTTAATTTGCATAATTTTGGGCAAAAACTCAGCGTTCAAAGAAGCAGCATGTCAATTGTTTTTGCCATTTGGGCTGCGTTTTGCTAACATTGAAGTCAATGAGAAGTTGCAAAAAGCAACAAACATCAAAATTCCAGCGTTTTACCTGCTTTTTAGCGGCAGAAAACATGCGTTTATGACATCAAAATAATGGATTGATATGTCCCTTCACACACACATAGTCCGACAATTAAATTAATGAAATATATTAATTTATTGTTATTTTAGCCATAAATAGTATAAAACCGCTATAATTATATTAAATATAACTATTTTCGTTTTGATATAAATAATTATATTTGTTTTCTTTTTTTTTTTCCTTTTTTCATAGTGTTTGTATGTTTAAACTTTATTTAGCAGTGTCTTTATGTTCAAAACGCATCTGAGTTTAAGCAATGAAAAAGCGTGTAAAAAGCGCTAAAAACGCGTCTAAAACACGGTAAATACGCACGCATTTTTATCACGTTTCTGTGGCCAAAAACAACTTTGGCAAAAGCAATTTCTGCCAAAGGATGCGTTTAGAACTGCAACTACCTCGACGCAAAGTGCGGACATAGCCTTAGAGTGGTGGACGAGGGTGGTCGCGTTCCTACCCCTGAAGACACCAATCATGTCATGTAATGTGTATAGTGCCTTGTAAATACTGTGAGTTGTATTGTAATGTGATGTTTCTGTGTAATCTAAGGTATAATGCATAGTGTGTAATTTATAAGATGTAGCAGTGTTGAATGTGTAATGTTTAGTATTTATATGAGAATGTTTTGTAAGGAAGTTCTGCCCAGTAACTTGCCACAGGTAAAGAAATTAAGTGTTGGGACTAGCCCACATTGGGAGGGGTCAGCTGTCAGGGAAAGTGACCGTTCATTCTGGAAGGAGCTAGTGAAAGTGTAGACTGTGAGCCGGAGTGGTCTCCCCAGGATACAGCGGAGTGTCACACCCGCTAAAGTGTCACACAGAGTTTTGTACAAACTTCACCAACTGTCATGGCGACAGCGGGCTCTGCTCAGATTGCAGATTTTGACAATCCGCCCAATGGTTTCTCTGGTGTCTGGGATCAGCACAGGCAGACTCGGACGACGACCTGCTGTGTGCGGATTCATAAGCAAGCTAGCAAGCGTTAACCTCTACTGGTCTGCTTACTCCTTTTATCATGTGTTATAGGGAGGCCAATCACATCAGCTCCCCTATTTATGCTGGTTGAAACTTTCCACCCATGCCACCTATAGTTTGCCTATGTTGGCCTGTGAGGTATGGAGTCCCAGACGTTCTGGTGAAAGTTGTGCTTTTTGCTTGGTGTGGTTGTGGAGTTTATCCCTGTTTGTAGCTTCCTTCCTGCTCTTGTTTTTCCTCCTGGACTTTATATTGGCTTTACTTTTGTGTGCGTGCTGTGTGACAGAGTTTGTTTTCCCTTGTCTGTCTTTATCTGTGGGTTTCATCACACTCCTGTTCCATCCCTCCCTGAGGGGAGGGAAAGGGGGAATCCAGATCATGACTGGTCAGGAGCAGGGCCAGGAAGGAGACTTGGGCATCTCTACCATGAGGAGTATCCCTGAAATTAGAGATAGGATAGGGCCCCTAGCTTGAGCGCTTAAGAGCCCCAGTTCCCTGCTATCCCACAGTCACACAAAAGAATACCAAGTTAAAATATAACACACAATACACACCTGGTCAAGTTTGATCAGGAGGATCCCTGTGCTGCACAACCGACATGGACATGAAATGTTTCAGATGATAACTCAGCATTTTACCTAACTGGAGATTAGCGTGGCTCTGGGAGGCGTGCTCAGAGTATAGGGTGGCTCTGGGAGGAGCGCCCGGAGTGTGGCGTGGCTCTGGGAGGAGCGCCCGGAGTGTGGCGTGGCTCTGGGAGGAGCGCCCGGAGTGTGGCGTGGCTCTGGGAGGAGCGCCCGGAGTGTGGCGTGGCTCTGGGAGGAGCGCCCGGAGTGTGGCGTGGCTCTGGGAGGAGCGCCCGGAGTGTGGCGTGGCTCTGGGAGGAGCGCCCGGAGTGTGGCGTGGCTCTGGGAGGAGCGCCCGGAGTGTGGCGTGGCTCTGGGAGGAGCGCCCGGAGTGTGGCGTGGCTTTGGGAGGAGCCCCCGGAGTGTGGCGTGGCTTTGGGAGGAGCCCCCGGAGTGTGGCGTGGCTCTGGGAGGAGCGCCCGGAGTGTGGCGTGGCTCTGGGAGGAGCCCCCGGAGTGTAGCGTGGCTCTGGGAGGAGCCCCCGGAGTGTGGCGTGGCTCTGGGAGGAGCGCTCAGAGTGTAGCGTGGCACTTGGAGTTGTTCATGGAGATTAGCCGGGCTCCTGGAGAATTGTCTGGTGGGACGCTCCACTCCAGGGAGCCCGTCACTATTTCTGCTGCTCGTGAGCCTGCTGGTAGGTTCCCTTTAGGAAATCTTCCCCAGGCTGCAAACAGGTTTATTGTGGCACCGCTTGCCGGCACATTCACACCAGAAGGTGATGTTTGCTGAAATAATTTGTCCCTGCCTGTTACATTAACCTTCCACATTAACACTAGTGTTTATTTATGGCGGCTGCGAAAATCTTCCAATTCTTTCACAAGTTACTTACAGCTCCGATCATGGAGGAGCCTTTTTCCCCGTTTCTTGTCTCCTTTCCAGCAGGTTCACCGCACCGATACGCTTCATGTGAATTCATTATCACCTCATTCGGCAGATTTTCCGCAGCATTAATTAGAATGTATATTTATCGTTATGTGAAAACTGTCGGTGATTCACTCACTCACATGGACCCAACAATTGTGTGGGAAAACAAAACCATGCTAATAGAATTTTTGTATTTGGACTTGGTGACAAGGATCTTTAAAAGAAGCCTATGATAAAAATTAAAGGGAACCTGCCGGGTTAGAATGGTATTGTAGCACCCAGGGTTATGGGGTACTCGGTCCTGGGCAGGGTCTCTATTGGGAATGTCACGGAGGGAGCCATTACCCGATTCCGTACCCTGGGCCCTATTTGTAATGGGGTTATTTACAGGGGAGATTATGATAATGTTCATTTGTGACGCCACCTGCGGTGTTGTGGCTACGTGTAGGGAGCCCCCGCTGCAGAATGTCTCTACTGGGGCTGATGGTATTGGCAGCTAGTATGGTAATGTCTCCGCAAGTGTCGCGGGCGGAGGGGACGCGCTCGCCACGCTCTGGTCCGGGGCTTCTGCTGCTGTTCGGTGGCTCGAGCAGTGGGCCGGACCTGGGGACTCGAGCAGCGCTCCTCGTCCACGAGTGAAAAGGGATGGTTTGTTTGGGGAGAGACTTCGTGACGCCACCCACGGGACGTGGTGATGATGGCACCACCGCTGCTGGTGACGGGGATCCCGGGAGAGATGGTAGGGAGCAGCTAGGATGTTGTCCCCTCCGTGGGTAGGGGTTGGTGATCCTTGGGCCCGGGGGTGATACGGGGAGGCTGAATGGCTGGGGGTGCAGGGTTGCAGGGATAGCGCGGCGCGGTGCCGGATGGCACTGGTGTACTCACTCACAGTCAATGACAGAGTCTCTGGTAAACCAAACGGCTGGATTGACGGGTCCCGCAGCCAGCTACAGTTTTGTGCTCTCCCCGGACGGCTGATGGTGGCTGTCTTTCCCTGCACCTGTTAGAATGTTCTGACTCCTGTGGTTGCCCACCGGTAGTCCGCTCCCCGGCGTATAGGTGCCGTTTTGCCCGCAGGCGCTGGCCCTTGGATCTCTAGCCTATGGCGGTGGCTGTATATCCTCTCTGTGTGGACTGTTGCCTTCTGTCGGGTCTTGGTTGTTGGCAAACCCCTGGGGTTCCTGTCACACTCGGATTTGACTATTGTCGGTGGCTCCAAGCCTGGTCGGGGTCCGATGGCCCTGCCTGTGTGCTTAGCTTCACTCCGCTCCCAGGTTCGGTATCGGCGGGCCGACGCCCGACCCCGGTCCTACGGCTCTGCAGAGATTCACTAACTCCTGCAGACGGCCACTACCATCTGCCAACCTTGCTGTTTGTGTCTGGGCCCCTACCCAGACACCGACAGTTTTGTGTCCTCTCACTTTCACTGTCTACACGAATCTCTCTGTTTTCAAGCCTCCAGACCTGTGAACTCCTCGGTGGTTGGGGCCAACCGCCTGGCTCCGCCCCACCTAGTGTGGACATCAGACCCTGGAGGGAGGCAACAAGGGTTTTTGTTTGACTGTTGTGACTGTCTAGGGAGGGGGTGTGTATGGTGTTATGTCTGTGACTACCTGGCTAGTCCAGGGCGTCACACAAGTAGAGTTTTGCCCCAGTGGGTGTATGGTGCAGTGGGCGTCGGAAGAAGGAGTCCAGACAGGTATTCAGTGCAACTGGTTTACTCACTTTCTTGAGATGGTAACTGGTTGCCCGAGGCCGTCTGGTTTCGCCTCCAGGTTCCCTTCGTCCCAGTGCCAGTCTAGTTTCTCTGGTACCTTCTACCCCTGCACTTGTGTCTGGTTAGTGGGTCTCCGTGGTATAGAACACTGGGGGTCCCCATCTGTGGTTTGTCCACTTCTGTCCGCCTGACGGTAGCGTGAACCCTGTGGGGTTGAAGTCTCTGGTCCTGTCCCTGGCTCTCCCTTTGCTACTGAGTCTTCGGATTCTTTAGGGTCAGCAAGGTCCTTGATGGTCCCCTTTGCTGTGCAGTTGTTAACAGGTCAGCCTGAAACTCTTTCCTGTTCTAGGGTCCTGTACCCCGTCGGTGCATAGTTCTGGGAGTACTCCACCGACAACCAGTTCTTCTGGTTACCAGGTCACCGTTAACCTGAGTCAGGATGTCACTTTTCTTCCACCTTTACACCTCTACCGCTGTCACCTCACTGACTTTTCTGTCCACAGTCTGCCCTCTCCCACCTGGACAACTAGTGAACTAGAGTGGCTCCACCTCTAGGCGGCCATCCATGGTCCCACCCTAGCTGGGTACCATTGTATGGGGGATTGTTGGGGAATTTGGGATTACCAGGGTTTTTGTTGGTACCGGCACTGGGGTTCTGGGACCCTAAGGGGATAAGGCCCTGCATCCTTGCGGGGGGATGCATAACCTTGTAGCTCTCTGATGGTATGGTCTCAGGGGCGCTACAGTATCTGATTTGCAGGCAGTGTCGCGGGCGGAGGAGGGGACGCTGCGCTCTCCCACTGCTCGGGTCCGGCCGCTGCTGCTGCGGCTGCTGCTCGGTGGTGGCTCGAGCGGTGGGCTGGATCCCGGGGACTCGAGCGGCGTTCCTCGCCCGTGAGTCAAAAGGGTTGGAATTGATTGTGGGGATTAGATATTGTCCGTGACGCCACCCACGGTTGTGGTGAGGTTGTGACACCACCGCTGCTGCTCTGGACGGGGATCCCGGGAGCGATGACAGGGAGAAGCCTGGGTGTTAGTTCTCCCCTCCGTGGGTAGGGGGTTGGTTGTCCCGGGGCCCGGTGATGGGGTAGGGATGGATTGCAGGCGGGTTATGGGGCTTGGTGAGGTGCATGGTCGCGGGGGCAGCACTGTGCCACACGGCACGGTGGTACTCACTCAGCCAATGATTTACACAGAGTCCCCGGTAAAACAAACGGCTGGATGGACGGGTCCCACAGACAGCTGCGGTGTTTCTCCTCCCGGCAGGTTGATGGTGACTGCCTTTCCCTGCACCTGTGTGATGTGACGGTTCCAATGGGTTCCCACCGGTAACCCGCTCCCCAGCTTGGATGTGTGCTGAAGGAGCCCTTTTTCCCGCAGGCTCTGGTCCTGGGAACTTTAGCCTTGGCGGTGACTGTGTTTCCCTCTCTCGGTTGGACTGTTGCCTTCTGTCGGGACTTGGCTGCTGGGAAACCCAGGAGGTTCCTTTCGCTAACGGATTTGGCAAATTCACGGCGACTCCTAGCCTTGCCGGGGTCCATAAGCCCCTGCCGGATGGTGCTGGCTTCTCTTTGCGTACCGGTCCGGTACCGCCGGACCACCGCCCGTCCACGGTCCTTACGGCTAGCTCCAATAGGCCACTCCTGCAGACGGTCACCACCGTCTGCCAACCTTGCTGTTCCGTCCGGGCCACACACCCAGACCAACTTCAGGCCTCTCAACTGCTACTTCCCTCCTTCCACTTTCACTTCCAAACTCTATCTCTCCTGCTTCTCCCGCCTCCAGGACTGTGAACTCCTCGGTGGGCGGGACCAACCGCCTGGCCCACCCCCTGGTGTGGACATCAGCCCCTGGAGGAAGGCAACAAGGGTTTTTGTCTGACTTCGGTGTGCCTGACCGGGAGTGTGGGGTGTGTTGGTGTTGTGCTTGTGACGTCCTGGCTTGCCCAGGGCGCCACAGCAGGATGGGATAAAGCAGGAGGAGCTGATCAGATTGTTAGACTTTTTTGGGGAAAAGGTTTCAGTAAAAGTTGCATTTTATTTATTGAAATAACTGGTGTTTGTATGCATAGGAGTCCAGTGGGCGGTCCTAGTCAGTGATTGACAGTCTTTCCTGTATGACTGTGCCTGTAGAGATATCTGTCAATCACTAGCAGGACCGCCCACTGGACTCTTATGAATAGAAACACCAGGGTTTTCAAAAATACAAGTTAGAATTAATCTTTTCCAATAAATAAATCATTTTGCGCAGCTTCTCCTTCTCTATACTGGACTGTCCACAGATCGGACTGCAGGTTGCAGGTGACAGGTTCCCTTTAAATAGCTTTGTAAATACCTCCCTTTTACAGATCATATACTAACATCAAAGGGGTGGTCTGGCCAAACAATTTATTTTTAAGAAAAGTCTGAATGGTTTCAAAAAATCTGAAAGAATCGCTACTCACCTCTGCCGATGGCTCAATGTTCCTGTTGTGTTCTGATGCTGCTTATGTCACCAACGGTCTTTTTTTTTTTTTTTGTGGGTCCTCTCAAAAAATAGGCATTATCTGACAAACACCTGAACACTGAGATTCTAAGGTATACAGATATTGAATATCAGGACTTGGACACACCCGCACCGGGGCCGTGGGGTTACCGGGCCGCGGTTCCGTTTCTGAGATGCTGTGGTGGCGGCAAAGCCCGGTTCCGTGACCCTGGGGGTGTCAGTAAAGAGCGGAAATGATAGTTAGTGACGCCACCTGTGGTATGCGGCAAGTTAGACGCTGTGGGATGGGACCTCTGGGGCAGATGGTGACGCAGCTTGGTTGCTATAGCTCTCCACTGGCAGAGCTGGGCCCCAGGGCGGATGGGGGTCATAGTAGATGATGGCGGGCGTGCAGGGCCGGAGGCGCAGGTGAATAACGGAGCGACAAAGTGATGCAGTCTCAAGGTTTTTACTCAGTGTAGCAGGTTCCAAGGTAACACGTTTAGTCAGTGACTGCCTTTGGAGTGCTGGGTTTCACACTGTTTGGCTCCAGTCGATCCTGGGCAGTTCGGAGGTCAAGTCCGGTGCACCTTTCTTATGTACCTTCCCTGGTCGTCTTCCTGAGCCAACTTCTCTCCCACCTGTCCCGTGCCTACGCACACAGTGCCCTGGGCCGTTTTTTGCGGGCCCTGTCGGGTGGCTTGAAGCTCTATCCCTCAGCCCTATGTGGTCACCTTCCAGCAGATTCGTGTGCGGGTTTGGCTTCGGTACTAGATGTGTCCTCAGCTTCTGGTTTTACTAGCGGAGCACGTTGCTTCTTCTCCTCTAGTCTAGAGACCAGTCCCGGTTCTGCGGCCAAGTCCTTCCACTCCGGTGCTGTATGTGGAACAAAGCCACGGGAGTATGGCTCACTTCCCGTGGTCTCTAGGACCCTCTCTGTCTTGCGCCTGGATTGAGCTGCACCAGCATCAGACCACAGGTCTTTCCTCCTCCACTGCTCTTTCTCGATTCTCTGACACTACAGTGTCCCCAACTAACTAGACTCCACCCCCAGGCTCTGTTGGATAAGGCTGCTTTCACACATCCGGTTTTTGCAGTGCAGCACAATCCGGCTCAAAAAAACGAATCCGTTGCATAAGTTTTTCCATGCGGCCCATCCGTTTTTTGACGGATACGGCTTGATACTGAGCATGTGCAGTTCAAAAAACCGCATCTGGCGGTCGGATGCGTTTTTTGACGCAGTACGCCGCATCCGGCGTCCATAGGTTTGCCGCAGACAAAAACGTTCACTTCAACGTCTCATCCGGCCGCCGCATCGGCTAAATATGCCTCATCCGGCAAAAAACTGACACAACGCAAGGCCATGCGGCACAATCCGGCGCTAATAAAAGTCTATGTGGAAAAAACGCACCAGGCGGCAAAAAAAACCTGATGCGGTTTTCCCGCAAAGCGCCGTATTGTGCCGCACAGGAAAAACCGGATGTGTGAAAGCAGCCTAAGCGGGAGGGAGGTACATTCACCAGTGGTGGCTATACATACCATTAATGGAACCAAGCCCTAACCCTGACCCGGTGGAGAGCTGCTAATTTAGAGTTTTGTGTGCATACCGGTGGATGACCTCCTCCGTACCCAGGATGGGATACCACACCTCTGGCTGAGGTGCAGTACCTCTGTGGCAACTGAAACCTCAGGGGCGCCACAACAACATGACCCCATAATCCAAAATAAGAAATGTGACTGGAACCTCAGCATGAATCGCACCCTGGCTGCACGACTTCAGCCATATATGCCATTCCCTGAAATGCTCCAGCAAATATTTTGAAGATCAGCCTCTTGGCCGGCTCTTCCCAGCACCTCATTCCCTCAAAATCCCAGTCACTCTGCTGTAACATTATGTGTTTGTATACTCTGAAAACAGTTGTGTTTTGTTGTTTGGTTTTTTTTTTAAACAGACTCATTCTTTTAGAGTTTGAATTAAAAGTAATGTTTTTATTACTCCTTGCATTTTGCTTCGTCTTTATCTGATTACATGAGTCGGACATATCAATTTACTGAAATAGGTCTTTTGTTGCTTGGCTACCATGTAATGCCGGCACCGGGCACATGTCCATACTTGCTTCATTCTGTTAGTAGGTTTCAATCAGGTTTTTTTTTTTTGTTTTTGTTTTTTAATACTTCTAGAGGCTTAACTCTAAAGCGTTCCTATGTGACGCCCTGGCCTATCAGGTCGTCACAGGGTATTGTCCATCCATCTCCTCCTTGGTTATGGATCCCTAACCAAAGGTGTTGCTGTGACGCCCTGGGCAAGCCAGGGGTCACAGGTCACATCACATGCACCCCACATTCCCGGCAGGTACACCTAGGTCAAAACTTAAATCCTTGTTGCCTTCCTCCAGGGGCTGATGTCCACACCAGGGGGTGGGCCAGGCGGTTGGCTCCGCCCACTGAGGAGTTCACAGCCCTGGAGGCGGGAGAACCAGGCAGTTGGAGTCTAGCTGAGGGCTAGAGTGGAGTTAAGCTAGGGACGTGGAGGAGTAAACAGTGGAGTTGTAGTGAGAGAAGAAGTGACAGAGAAAAGTGACAGCAAGAAGCCTGAAGTTGGTCCGGGTTTGTGCCCCGGACTGAGACAGCAAGGTTGGCAGACGGCGGTGACCATCTGCAGGAGAGATTGCTCGGAGGTTGCCGAAAGGACCGCGGACGGGTGGTGACCCGGCGGTACCGGAGCGGTATACAAAGAACAGTCAGCACCAGGGCAGGGGCCTTTCGGATCCCGGCAAGGCTAGGAGTCGCCATAATTTGCCAAATCCGTCAGTGAAGGGGACCTCTGTCTCCTAACAACCAAGTCCCGATTGAAGGCAACAGTCCGACCGTTAAGGGGAGACACCGCCACCGCCAAGGCACCAGTTTCCCAGGGCCAGTGCCTGCGGGCAAGAGAGGGGCTCCTCCGGCTCATGTCCAGGTCGGGGAGCGGGTAACCGGTGGGAACCCATCGCTACCAACAAGACTATACATAGGTGCAGGGAAGAGACCGTCACCGCTAACTGCAGGGAACATCAGCACCGTAGCTGTCCGAGGGACCCGTCCAACCAGCCGTTTGTTTACCGAGAACTGTGGCGTGTTTACTAGCTGAGTGAGTACCTTCGTGCCGTGCGGCACAGCGCTGCCCCTGCACCTCCACAGGCCCCATACCCGCCTGCCCACCATACCAACCCTATCACTGGGCCCCGGGACCACCAAACCCCCTACCCACGGAGGGGCAAATCAACAACTGGCTGCTCCATACCATCACTCCCGGGCTCCCCAGACAGAGCCGCAGCAGCCGCGGCGGCCGGACCGGAGCAGTGGGGGAGCGCGGCGTCCCCTCCTCCGCCCGCGACATTGCCAACAGCAGCTAATTAAAATCCTAGGAACACTCTGCACCACACCCACCAGACACACCAGTGGACGGCCTGAGTGGAATAGTGTCGCCCACGTGGGGGGGTTGGTTGGGAAGGTCAGGAGTGTCAGTTTAGTTGGAGTTGACGTTGAAGTCGAAGTTGGAGTAGGAGGTTGAAGTTAGGAGTGGAAGGAGAGAGGAGGTCAGGAGCCGGGCTCCTTGGAAGTCACTAGGTAGCAGACGGTGGTCTGGACCTGGTAGGAGCTGGACCCCCGGTCGCAGAGGATCATGACAAGGGGCACGGTATTGTCGAGGACAGCCGGCGTCCTTGTACCATCACCGGGCTGGGACCAGGGCACGACCGGGTACGTGAACTCTAGGTCAGGGAGTAGCTTCAGGCAACCTGACAATTGACCCAACGAGAATGGAGCCTTCAAGATCCGCTCTCCACCCGCTCCAAAATCGGGGTAATAGCGCAACGAGGGGGATAGGACTTTCCACTAAAACGGTCCAGAAAATCCCAAGCGTGAACCCTGAGAGCAAGCTCACCCAGTTAGCCAGACTTTGGAGCGGGACTCGACTAGTTTCAGGCTATAGGGGCCAATTAAGAAGAGAATAGTGTGCCAAGGGAAAGGTCACAGATCATCAGGCAACACCAGCGGGAATGGGACCCAAACGTGCTCCCCTTAGCGGCAGCGGTGTCAAGAACTTTGGTTTACCAAGTTGTCGGTGTCAGCGTTATGGACTGAGTGAGTACGCAAGTGACCCTTACATCCCCAACGGCACGTTCCCATCACCGAGTCCCAGGGCATCCCTTAACACCTAGCTGCCCACTCCATCACCACCGGGTACTCCCCAGCTACAGCGGTGGTGCTCTACCTTACCACACACCACTGGTGGCGTCACGAACTTCAGCCATACAGCCCCCTGTAAATACCCCCCTTTTATTTTGAGTGGCCGCACGACCCCGACCCCTGGGTCCGGACGCCCCTCGAGCCACCGCGGATCCGGATACGAGCAGCCCGGCTGCTGACGAGGGGGCGGCACACCTATCTCTCTTCAGTGGTACTGTCGGGGCTTCCGTCCGAACCCCCCACAAAACAGGTTTCGTACGCATGTGCCAAGGGGCCCATGTTTCAGATGGAGTCACCGTGTGCTCAGTCGTGCACCATTTTCAGTATTATACGCTTACTGGAGGCGGGCAACAAGACGTAATCAACTACATCTGGGTGTCCACCTCCAATAGGTGTATACTCACGAAAATGGTGCATAACAGAGCACACTGTGACTCCACCTGCACCATTATAGTCACTGACCCCATCAGTGCTTACATCCAAAACCTGCTTTGCAGGAGGTTCGGACGGAAGCCCCGACGGGACCACTGAATCAGGAGAGGAACGCAGTGTGGAAGCGGCCTAAGGGAAACAAAGGATCAGCCACTGAAATTCAGGTGGATCCTAAAGAAGAAGGATCCTTCTTTACCCCTACATCACTTGGCATAGGAGAGCCGGGAGGCCCCCAATGCAATTTTTTGTCGGCCGATCTCTCCGATATGTGCAACTTTAGTCTCATGTGTATGGAAGTCTTTATTACAAAACCTTTCAACACAGATCTCTAACACCGCCTAGACTACCCCATACAAAAAAAGTCACATTCACCAGACCCCGAACAACTACAGCTGACAAGTGCTGACGGTGGATGAGCTCTCCCACAGAGATCTGCGTTGCTGTGAGATCCCTCGCCGTTCCTCTCATGTGTGATGCCCTGGCCTATCAGGTCGTCACAGGGTATTGTGCAATCTGCCCTTCTGTGCAATATCCATCTCCTCCTTCGTTATGGGTCCCTAACTAATGGTGTTGCCAACATCAGCCAATCAAAATCCTACGAACACTGTACACCACACCCACCAGACACACCAGTGGACGGCCTGAGTGGAATAGGGTCGCCCACTTGGGGGGTTGGTAAGGGGAGGTCAGGAGTGTCAGGAATCAGTCAGTCGTGAGTCAGAGTCGGTAGTGAGTGAAGGAGAGAGGAGGTCAGCAGCCGGGCTCCTTGGAAGTCACTAGGTAGCAGACGGTGGTCTGGGCCTAGTAGGAGCTGCACCCCCGTTCGCAGGGGATTGTGACAAGGGGCACGGAACTGTCGAGGAGGACAGCCGGCGGCCTTGTACGATCACCGGGCTGGGGCCAGGGCACGACTGGGTATGTGGAACCTAGGTCAGGGAGTAGCTTCAGGCAACCTGACTATTGACCCGACGAGAACGGAGCCTTCAAGATCCAAGTGAACTTAGTGCCAAGAGGAAGGTCACAGATCATCAGGCGACAACAGAGGGAACGGGACCCAAACGTGCACCCCTCGGCGGCAGCGGTGTCCAGAACTTTGGTTTATCAAGTTTTCGGTGTCAGCTTTATGGACTGAGTGAGTACGCAAGTGACCCTTTCACTCCCAACGGCACTTCCCAAACACCATCACTGAGTCCCGGGCATTCCCCCTACCCGTGGAGGGGTTAAACACCTAGCTGCCCACTCCATCGCCCCCGGGTACTCCCAGCAGCAGCGGTGGTACTCCACCTTACCACACACCACGGGTGGTGTCACGAACTCTAAAAATATAATCCCCTGTAAATACCCCCTTTATTTGAGTGGCCGCACGACCCCCGGGTCCGGACGCCCCTTGAGCCACCGCAGATTCGGATCCGAGCAGCCCGGCTGCTGACGCGGGGGCGGCACACATGCACACATATGGGTCTAGTAATCCCTTTATATATATATATATATATATATATATATATATATATATATATATATATATATATATATATAATATTATATACACACATCCAATCGCAGTAACCTTCCGCTCTCTCTCACACATCTATCCTATCGCAGTATCACTTGGCTCACACACACATCGGGTCGCAGTATCTCTCCACTCTCACTAACTCTGCGCAAGTGATAGTTCTTCCGGCCAACAGGGGAAGCGACGGCTGTGGAACGCAGGGGGACCTGACAGCGATACTCCTGGGGGTTGTTTGACTTCCTTTGGGGGTAAACTTAGCCATGTTTCCCCAAAAATAAGCTCTAGTACATTTTCCGGGACAACAAATTATTATTTTTTGGGAAACAGGGTGGTAGTAGTAGTTCTATTGATACAGATCAGATTCATTTTTTTAATACACATGTATTATTATTGCATCTTGACTAGTGATGGGTGGACCCGGACTGTAAAGGCCCTGTCACACACAGAGATAAATCTGCGGCAGATCTGTGGTTGCAGTGACATTGTGGACAATCAGTGCTAAGTTGGTGGCTGTGTACAAATGGAACAATATGTCCATGATTTCACTGCAACCACAGATCTGCCAAAGATTTATCTGTGTGTAAAGTGGCCTTAAAAGTCTGCATCTACGTGTTTCAAACATACCCAAGTGCCAGACCCGGGTCCAGTGTTCTGAGTGTTGATCCAGGTCTGGCAACTTGGGAAATAAAAAATAAATAAAGGAAGAATAAAGAAAATAAAAATAAAGCAAGCTCTTCATACTTACCGAGTCTCCAGCTGTAAATGCTTCTGGGTCACTCATTCTTCTTCCGGGGCCGCTCATTATCGCTAATTCATATGCACTGTTTTACCCATCTGCTGGCTGTCCTAGCATCTGTGATTGGTTGCAGTTGCACAAAAAGAGATGCAAATATTATGATGAAATTTTTACACCATATTCATGCACCCAATCTACACCTCCTGGCAAAAAAACTACCAAAAACGCATCAAAACCGCATGCGGTATGATGCGGTAGTGATGCGTTTTTTTGCCAGGAGGTGTACATTGGATGTAGGAATATGGTATAAGAATTTCAGCACCAAATCTACACCTCTTGGCAATAAAAAAAAGCGGTTTTCTGCCAGGAGATGCAGGTTTGTGAACCTGAGTTTACTAAGGTCACCTGAGGTCAGGTTATCTGCGATCACAGGTGGAGGACCATGGGAACCTCCAGCTGCGATTGCAACTAACCTGAGTGACGTCACCGCTCATCACGCGGCTCATTCAGTCTTTGCCTGAAGCTCACAGTGGGCGGTCACTGTGGCTTCAGATGTAACAGAGCTGGATTTGTTGTGGGGCCTTTTGTGGATTAGGTCGGACCTGGGTGTTTTGGGGGTTAATAAAGGGGTGAAAGAGGGTGAGTTTTATGTTATGACTACTAGTATTATTTAAATGACTACTAATGTTACTGCTATTTTATAATCTACTGCTATCAAAGAGCAGACTCATTTTATTTCTCACCTAAAATGAGTAGTAGTATTATTAACATCATTACCTATTTCTAATCAACAACCTTATTCTATTCTGGACAGGATATTTTCATATTTTAATATCTATATTTTGTCATTATGCTGTTATTATTCATTAATTAAATCCTGGATAACAACCACAGAATGAATATAAATTTTTTTTATATATATATATATATATATATATATATATATATATATATATATATATATATATATATATATATATATATATACATATTTTATATGTCTGTGTATATCTAGGATGACTCAGTTGAAGTTTCATTTAATGAGGATTTTTTTTTAGTATTATTAATAGTAGTAGTAATAATAATACAATTAATTATTGTTATTGTTACTATTATCATTGCATTATAATAATAATGGAATGCTAGTATAATAATAAGGATGGAATGTTATTATAATAATAAAAAAATGCTAGTCTACTACTACAACTACTACTAATAAAATGATATAATAATGTAATGTTAATATAATACTAATATATAATGTATTGATATAATAATATCAATACATTATTTTATATTAGTATATTAACATTACATTATTATATCATTTTGTTATTAGTAGTAGTAGTATTATACTAGCTTTTTTATTATTATTGCAATTATTATTATTATTATTTTATTATAGCATTCCATTATTATTATACTAGCATTCCATTATTATTGTATTACCATTTCATTGTTATATAATTATTACAGTATTATATAATATTACTATTATATAATCATTACATTATTAGTAGTATTATACTAGCATTCCATTATTATTGTATTATTACCATTTCATTGTTATATAATTATTACAGTATTATATAATATTACTATTATATAATCATTACATTATTAGTAGTATTATACTAGCATTCCATTATTATTATTATTATTATTGCATTCCATCATTATTGTATTAGCATTTCATTGTTATATAATTATTACAGTATTATTATATCATTATTAGTATTATATAATCATTTCATTATTATTAGATGAGCACTGAAAGATTATTATATTAGATTATTATATCATTACATTAATATTGTATATTAGCATTTCATTATCATTATTGCTATTATATTATTAGATGAATGTTATATAATTACATTAATATTGTATTATCATTTCATTATTATTATTGCTATGATTATATTATTAGATGAGCACTGCATTATGATTATTAGATGAATGTTATATAATTACAATATTAATGTATTAGATTAGCATTTTATTATTATTATTATTATTATTACTATTAGGATAATATTGTAATGCAGAGCATATTACTTATATCACAATCCTTTATGTTGCAGATCCAGCTAGGGGATCCATTTGCACCCAGTAATCCATTAATTGCAGCCAATCAGTGCTGTGTGCTGTGGCTGGCAGTGATTCCACAGCATTGTGGGGCTGTGCAGGGGCTGTCAGTCTGTCCTCGCACTGTGCTGCTGCCTCCATGGTCGGAGCTTGCAGGATCACTAGAGGGAGCCTGTGCCTCTTCCCTTGGACAATAAAGGGAGTTTCCATGTTGCATTCAGGCTGCTGCTGCCCTGAGCCTCTTGTGCTCTTCTCACTGGCAGCAAGCAGCACCAAGCGGGGAGTGGTGTGCAAATTGTGCAACATGCAGATGCCATCCGTGCCTCCAAACCCTAGTCTAGGCATCAAGCTGGGCTTTTTCTGGAGGTCACCCAGGGCCAGGAAGGTGCAGGAGCCACCTATGTGCTAGAAGGAGCCTTGGATCTATCCTTGCAGTGGATCTGTCCCCATCTGTGCTGCTTGGCTTGGGATTGCTGGACACTTTGGGGAGGTGGAGAGAAGGACAAGCAGCTGTGTGTTGGTGACTTGTTCATTCCTGTGGCCAGGAGAGAGGTGTGGAGGTGGCCTTCACCCAGGCTGCTCATCATGGGGAATGCAGGCAGCATGGATTCTAACCAGACTGATTTCAAGGCACATAATATGCCCCTTAAGCTTCCCATGCCTGAACCAGGTGAATTGGAGGAGAGGTTTGCCATCGTTTTGGTGAGTGGATTGGTCCTCCCATGTCTTGCCTATGTTGATGCTCGCTATGGTGTCCTCCGCAGAAAGTCTACACATTGCACCATCTTCTTACATTGAGATATTATTGCTGCTTTCTCTTCGCCTTGGAGAAAAAGCCCCATTGTCTTGATTGTGTTTGCAAGGGGGTGGTTCAGCTAAGCACGTTTCTCCTAGATCCTTGCAGCCTATTCAATTGAAGGGGTGACTCCTTCTTTGTAGTAGAAGACATGGGATGATGTCCCATGTGGAGATATCACACTGTAAAGAGGCTGCTCAATGGTGGAGGAGAGGGGGGTGTGGGGGTGTGTGGAGACCGATCTGCATTTCATTAACATCTACAGGGTGTCAGAAATGGAAAGTCACTGACTTCCAAAGACCATGTCCTACAAAAAGCCTAGGGAGATATTGGTATCCATGTTTTGGAGGATAACCATGGGGTATCCATGTTTCGGAAGTAATAGTATGACCGCAGTGTGAGTTAGTTTGCACCTATCAATGGCCAAAAGTTGCAAATACCCATGATTTTGGTGTATTCTGAGCCATTATCCAAAATTTAGTAGAAATTTCAGAGCCCTTGGTGACTTTCCCTTTGAGTTTTTGGGTAACGGTGGAGCAATGAATGACATAATTTGGTCTCCAGCCCTATAGCAGTGTGGACACATTGGGGCGTGGAGTCCTTTTGAACTCCTATGATATTTTTTTTTATTAACTTTGATCATGTTTTACGACCACAAGTGGACTTGGTATTTACTCTTGTTCCAGGATGACTGTGAAGTGATTGTAATTCTATACACAAGAGTTAGCGTTTCAATGATTGACAGGAGGGACAAAAACCCACTATAGGGGAATAATGGGGCCTTAGAGCAGGTTCACGCAAAAAATGGTGTCAAACTACAACTGCTAGAGTAAACTGGGATTACACTCAACACTTTCCGCTTTCCTGTGTGTAACCTGATTATGTTTAGATTACACTCAGTGTGTTAACATTATGAAGTGGCTCTTTACTAGGGTTACACCACAAGCCACATCATAGGTGCAAGGGGTCTGGGATCATGGAAAAATCAGCCTATATTACCATACAGCAGCATACACTACAGGTAATACTGTTGGTATATACTGATAGTCTGGTATCGAAACCAACCAGTGATGACCAATTGGAAGACCTCTAAACACTAAACATTGCCCTCCCTTATTATATACTTTTTAATTCATTCACTTATCGGTCCCTTCTTTGCTGTCACAGACCGCGGTTTAAGTCTACATACATTGCGACTTATTGATAACCATAATTTTTGGGGTTGCACAACCTATCTGAGCACTAGGGGACACAGAGAGAAAAGGGCCCCTGTGCAACAACAATAGAGGGGCCCTTTGCGGTCCAGTAGTACATCATAATGCACAATTACAGCTGCTTTGGAGGTAGAAATGGACCCCTGGCCTCTTGGGCCCATGCGGCTGCCCCAGTGATATGTCCGACCCTGTATCTGACACCCAAGACTCCTTTTGCGAAGTCTCCAAAATGATCATGTTCTATGTGCTCTCTCTGACATTTGTCAATAAAGTTTATTGAAGATAGGAAAATATTTTATTTAAGGTGAGATTCCCTATGACAATGTCAATAAAGTTTATTGAAGATAGGAAAATATTTTATTTAAGGTGAGATTCCCTTTCTTCAATAAACTTTATTGACATTGTCATAGGGAATCTCACCTTAAATAAAATATTTTCCTATGACAATGTCAATAAAGTTTATTGAAGAAAGGAAAATATTTTAAGGTGGGATTCCCTACAACAATATCAATAGTTTATTGAAGATACGAAAATATTATAGTTAAGGTGGGATTCCCTACGACAATGTCAATAAAGTTTATTGAAGAAAGGAAAATATATTTAAAGTGGAATTCCCTATGACAAAATCAATAAAGTTTATTGAAGAAAGGAAAATATTATAGTTAAAGTGGGATTACCTATGACAATGTCAATAAAGTTTATTGAAGAAGGGAAAATATATTTAAGGTGAGATTTCCTATGACAATATCAATAAAGTTTATTGAACAAATATTGGACTTTATTAACATTGTTGAAAGGAATCTCTTAAAGTTTTTTCATACCGTAAGTAGCTTTTTTTTAATTTTAATTTAAGGAGTCGTAAAACTATAATTGGTTCCCTACGACAATGTCAATAAAGTTTATTGAAGAAAGGAAAATATATTTAAGGTAGGATTTCCTATGACCATATCAATAAAGTTTATTGAACAAATATTGGACTTTATTAACATTGTTGAAAGGAATCTCTTAAAGTTTTTTCATACCGTAAGTAGCTTTTTTTATTTAATTTAAGGGGTCGACCAATTATAAGACTATAATTGGTTCCCTATGACAATGTCGATAAAGTTAATTGAAGACCGGGAACATTTTTATTTTTTTTAACGGAGGTGTTGGACTTAAAAAGTTTTTTTCTCTGACAATGTTGAATTTCTCTAAAGTCAACGGTCTCATAGGCTGAGGATGATGGTTTCAGGTCAGACTTGGACCTTGGATGTTTGAAACCGGCCTAATAATGTCCCTGACTGTTGTCGACCTCGTGGAAACACAACTATAATCTTGACTCTTCCTTCATCAAAATCGCTCAGGAATAATATTTTTCAAAAATGAATACGTCTTCAACAAACTTTATTGACATTGTCGATAAGCACCTTTTTTTTTTTTTTTTTTTTTAAAGTCCAGCGTGTCCTTTAATAAAGTATATTACTATCTTCAATACGCTTTATTGACCTTGTTAGGGAAAACCCAACAATGTGCGCCTTTAAAAAATACTTCTCTTTTTTTCAATAAACTTTATTGACATTATCTTTTGTAACCACTTAAATTTTAACACCTCCTTGCATAAAAAACAAAATCCTAAAAATTTGAAATGCGTGGAGTCATTTTTTTTTTTTTTTAGCTATTGGGTTTGATTAAATATTTTTGCACCCTTTACCAGCTACAGCCTCTGTGTTGCACTGTGTATTGGTTACTGCAGAATGAGTTAACTGAGAATCAGTCAGCGTTTATCTCTCATATCCCTGAGCTTCTTTCAGCTGATTTATCACCACAGTCCACATTCAACTTGAATACGCTGGGAAACAAAGATCCTGTAAAAAGCCAATTGGTGCAACATTTGTTTAATGAAACCCAATTACAAAAAATGATATTTAGCCCCAAATGCCTGATTTTAAGTGGAAAAAAAAAAATTGTGGTAACCCCCTTTAAGCCATCTTCAATAAACTTTATTGATAATGCCACAGAGGCAGTTCCTAAGCTAAATGATGCTAGAAAGTCATTAATTGCCACTAATGATGAGCGAGTTTCAAAATTTGCGATGCTCATAAGTACTGTCTAATACTCGCATATACATTCCGAATAGTGGGTGCCATGCAAGTCAATGGGGAATACTCGCAATGTAACGAGTAACCCGAATGTCGGACTGTTCGTGTGCGTAGCGAATAATGCGGAATTTGGGTTATTCATTAGATTGCGAGTATTCCCCATTGACTTGCATCGCACACGCTGTTCGGAACAGATACGCGAGTATTAGACAGTACTCCTTAGGAGTATCACGAATCCGAGTATTTCAAAACTCGCTCATCATTAGTTGCCACCTAGAATGTGTTCCCTTCAGGCGATATAGTAGACCCCCAATATGGCTGCCTTGCTTTCAGATAATGTAGCAGACCCCCCCCAATATGGCTGCGATCACTGCCCCATGATTACCAATGTTTTCTCCCATCTTTCAGTCCTGATGTATAGTCCTGATATTGCTGTATAAATAAGCATGTTTCAGTGATAAGTCTTAGGGGTACTTTGCACACTACGACATCGCAGGCCGATGCTAGCGATGCCGAGCGCGATAGTCCCCGCCCCTGTCGCAGCTGCGATCTCTTGTGATACCTGCCGTAGCGAACATTATCGCTACGGCAGCTTCACATGGACTCACCTGTCCTGCGACGTCGCTCTGGCTGGCGACCCACCACCTTCCTAAGGGGGGGGGTCGTGCAGCGTCACATCGACGTCACACGGCAGGCGGCCAATAGAAGCGGAGGGGCGGAGATGAGCGGGACGTAACATCCCGCCCACCTCCTTCCTTCCTCATTGCAGGCAGGACGCAGGTAGGTGATGTTCCTCGCTCCTGCGGCTTCATACACAGTGATATGTGCTGCCGCAGGAGCGAGGAACAACATCGTACCTGACGGTGCAGCGAAATTATGGAAATGACCGACACTGCACAGATCACCAATTTACGACACTTTTGCGATCGTTTATCGGTGCATCTAGGCTTTACACGTTGTGACGTCGTTACCGGCGCCGGATGTGCGTCACTTTCGATCTGACCCCGACGAGATCGCAGTAGCAATGTCGCAACGTGCAAAGTACCCCTTAAAGTCACATTAGTTCCAAAAAAAACATAAGAACTGAATAAAGTTTTTTATAACAACCCACAAAAACATGTAAAATTTTGTAAAGTAATGTTTTGGACTTTTTTGTTAATACAATATTTAAGGAATCGACTGATAGTTAGTTGCCCGGATTTCCTATTGCTATCAGAGGCCATATTGTCTCTACACACGGTGACATGTGGGTGACCGGTTTTGTCGAAGTTACAACTTTGTGTACCTTTCACTCGTAAATATGTAAATCCATTGTAAGTTATTCCGAGACGTTAACACCTTGTAAATGGATGACTGAAAAATGTTTCATTGTGAAGTAAACTCTTCCTTTGCTGGTGACTTATTAACCCGCCATCAACCAAGACGTCACAGCTCAGTACACTCTGAAGACCATTAGCAATTTCTGGGGTTTTTTTTGTTTTTTTTTTTAGTCTTTTTGAAGCAAGGTTAAGGTTGTAATTTTCCATTTGATGGGACTTGTAGTATTACAGGCAGCAGAGTATTTTCAAGAGGAACGCTCACTTTTTCTTTTACTTTTTGGAACTTTTAGGGTGTTTTTTTTTTTTTTTTTGTTTTTTTTTTGCATTTTCCAGACCATATATTTTGCTCACATTAGACAGTGGATGCCCAAATAGAAATCCTTATTGAATTATTAAATTAGCATCGTTCTCCAGTTTTCTTTATGCCTTTATTTCCAAAATATCATAAAGCAGTGATCCGTAACAATAGTAGTGTCTCCATTTTCACATGTGTGGATACTTTCTGGTATACATTTTCACAATGTAGGGAAAGGAAACTGGAGCAGGAACCTCTAAACTGGCTCTCAAACTAGGGACCCTGCGCTGTCCCTTATCCATGAGGTAGGCTTGATGGTAACCAGGTCTGGACCCCCACCATGAGCCTAACTCTTGTCTGAACCCTGAACTAACACCCCTTCTCCCTCACCCCAGGAAAGGGCCAGGACCGGAGAATCAAATCCCACAAATACCACAGACAGGAATAACCAAGACTCAATGAATTTTACCAGTGTCAGTGGTCAAAAAAAGCATGTGTGACCTTCCGTACCCTAGTGATCCATTCACTTTTTGCTTAGTCTCCCTTTGTATTAGTGAAATACAGAAAGCCTTGATGGTTATCTTTCTATCCCATTTTACCAGCTCACTTGAGAAAATGAAAGTTGACTGGTTCCTCTTAATCATTTGTATTACAGGGCTCGATCAATCCTTTGCTCATCAATATCAGTTTAGTGGAGGTCCGACCTCTCCACTACCTCGTCTTGTCACCCTCCACCGATCAGGTGTTTGCAACTCCCACTGCAGCCCAGTGTACACAGTTTTAGAATCGTAATGGCAACGCTCTAAAAGCTGTGTAATGACCATTTTTGTTTTTTAGGGGGCAGTCATGAAGGCTCAGCTCTCATTAAATCAAATATGATCTGACCTGCAGTACCCAAGAATGACCACTGTACAGTGTAGAGAGCAGAGCCGCACATAGTCTGTGTCACGCTCACAGCCGGTGTAGAGGCAGTGAGCGGGATTAGTAGACCCACTGGACTACAGGGGGAACTGGGCCTACCCTTTAGTGGGAGGGGCTTAACTAGGCACCCACTGCGAGGCGGACGCCAGGTATCACTCACAGGGCAGCGACCGGGACTGTTTCAGCTGACCCTCAGGGCAGGTGGCAGACACAGGAATAGATGGGTACAGGCGGGGTGACTGAGGCAGGCTGGACAGGCAGGTACGGACAGGAATGGTGGGCATGGTAGGGATACACAGGTATGGGAAGGCAGGTACTGGACATAGTGGTAACGGGACAGAAGGTCAGGAACTGACAGGTAGCTAGATAGCAGACTGTGTGACTAACTGAAGGTGTTGCGCAGGCACCTCCCCTAATGGGAGGGTGCCTTAACTACACAGTGCCTCTCAGTCATAGGCCTCTTAAAGGGCCGGTGTGCGCAAGCTCATCTTAGGTGCACTCCCAGGGACCCTGTGCGGCATGTACAGGGCTCGGGAGGCGAAGGAGGCAGCAGCACACATAGACAGCTGGGGGAGTGCGGGGGAGGACGCGACCCGGCCGGAGTGGTGAGTAAGTCAATGTCTCTGTAGAGATGCCGGCGCCTCAGTCTGCCAGTGTGCCGGGTGTCAGGCCCCCAGTGATCTAATTAATGATAATATTGTGATATATAATAAATCTAAGTTCTGGACAACCCCTTAAGGAGCACCATTGTGCTCCTTTTAACATTTAGAACCTATTCATGTGCTTAGGTAGTTAGGTCCAACATTGATGCCCACCTAAAGTCTATTGATCAGCTGGCGATTGGCTTCATATCTGCCATCTGTCATCTAAACATGTTGACTGAACAGCACAGAACAATTGGTAATAAATTGTTCTGGGTACATAAGCTGTCATTGTTCTCAGCAGCACATGTCATGTTTACACAGGAGAATGATCATTTTTAGGCATGCTTAAAAATAATTTCACTTGTCGAGCAAGCGTTTTGCTTTGAGTTATTGGAAGCCCGTGTACACTGGCCGATTATCGGCAGATCAGCGTTAGGAGTCGACCAGAGTACATGCATGATGTCCATGAGCCACTCCTATGTTTAATCCTTTTTTTATGGATGGACCGTGTACATATTACAGTCTTTTCATCAGTGAAAATCACACGAATGAAACACTGATGGTAAAAACTGACCCACGGAGCAAAAACTGATGAAACACGGATCCAAAACACCGAGGAGCGACTGTCAAATGTTATCATGTACGTGAAAAATCACCACTGAATGAGGCCTTCATGGCAGCCATGAAAGGTAACATCCCTCCCCCCTCAAAAAAAAACCCACCCCAAACAAATCAGCTGGACATTGACTTTTTGCAGTTGCTGGGGCCCTAAGTTCAACGACGCGATACAACTGGTTGAGCAACTGGTGTCACTTGAGGACAGGAGTGTTGGGACGGCACAAAGGCTGGTGGTCAATATCTCTAAGGGGTCTAACACAGTAGATAGACGTCCGATGGTTCAGCCGGCAGCTGTATCTCCCGATTCTGGAACGAACAGGAGCGCTGCTCCGGTGTTCTCTTCGAGGAGCTGCTGACACACTTATCTCATTCAGAACAAAAGGGTTGAAAGTCCAAAATTGGACATGCCAGATCCTTATCTTCCCCGACATCATCTGTCGGGGGAGAGTCAGGAGGCCCCGCGTACACATCGGAGTGTCAGCCGAGTCCACAGTGTTATTCTACCGTACTGTATTTAGTCCTTCAGGCTCTTTTTACAGGTCAAGTTGTCATCAGTTTGTAACAGATGCAGTATTAAAACAAAAATAAATAATAATAATAATAATAATAAAAAAAAGTAAGAAAATGGATCCATTACAAACCAAGCAAAAATATATGCAATATGCAAACCAAAATTTAGGAAGTAAAAACAGCCTCTGCTGACCTCCGGTGCTGGCATCTTTCTTTTGATGTGTGCAACAGGTCTTCCTGCCTCTACTCACCGCCGATGCTGACATGTTCCTTTCGATGTGGGCGCTGAAACTCCCAGACCTCTACTCGCCTCTGATGCTGACACATTTCCTTTGATAAGGGTGCCTGGTCTCCTGGGCCTCTACTCACCTCTGCTGCTGGCACCTTACCTTCGATGTGTGCACCAGATATCCTGAGCCTCTGCTCACCTCTGCTGCTGCCACCTTTCCTTCGATGTAGGCGCCAAATGTCTTGGGCCTCTGCTCACCACCGCTGCTGTCACCATTTCTTTTGATATGCGCGCTTGATCTCCCGAGCCTCTACTCTCCTATGATGCTGACACATTTCCTTTCATATGGGCACCTGGTCTCCTGGGCCTCTACTCACCTCATCTGCTGGCATCTTTCCATCGATGTGGGCGCCATTTCTCCTGGGCCTCTGCTCACCTCTAATACTGGCACCTTTCCTTGGATGTGTGCACTGGATCTCCCGGGCCTCTACTCTCCTCCACTGCTGGCACCTTTCCTTCAATGTGGGTGCCAGGTCTCCCGGGCTTCTACTCACCGATGCTGCATTCACCTTTCCTTCAATGTGGGTGCCAGGTCTCCCGGGCTTCTACTCACCGACGCTGGATTCACCTTTCCTTCAATGTGGGTGCCAGGTCTCCCAGGCCTCTACTCACCTCCGGAGCTGGCACCTTTCCTTCAATGTGGGTGCCAGGTCTCCCAGGCCTCTACTCACCTCCGGTGCTGGCACCTTTCCTTAAATGTGGGTGCCAGGTCTCCCAGGCCTCTAGTCATTTCCGGTGCTGGCACCTTTCCTTAAATGTGGGTGCCAGGTCTCCCAGGCCTCTATTCACCTCCAGTGCTGGCACCTTTCCTTTGATGTAGGTGCCTGGTCTCCTGGACCTCTACTCCCCTAAGGTGCTGGCCAGTCAGCGGCTGCTAATTTGCTTCTTTGCTCTCACTTCTTCCAGAAGAAACTGACATCTGAAAGAATTGAGGCTGCTGCTATCTGACTACCTCCAAATGTCATGTTATGTCCAAAGCATGTGAGAGTGAAGCTCTGGTGATTGCTGCAGGTCTCATGTGGCATAACAATGTCACACTAGCCCCGGGAGACCTGGCACCCACACCGCAAAAAAATGTGCCAGCTCCGGAGGCGAGTAGATTCTTTTTATTTTACACCTGATAATCTAGTAATTGAAAAAGGTTTGTCCGAGCAGTGGACAACCCCTTTAACATATGACATGATGGCCGACCATCCATTTTCAATACATTTCAACATAAACAAGTGATTCCGTTTTCTTTTTTCTTTTTTTTTTTTTGTGGAAAAAAATTTGTGCAGGCTACATTTTTTTGATCCAGCTAAAAAACTGGAAAGGGGGTAAACGGGAAATATTTTATGCCAGTTCCTTTACCATTCAGATGAATATTTTATGTACTGTATTTTTATGATCACAGAAGGGATGGAAATAACGACTGGACAGAACAGAGCGATAGATTCAACTGGATTTAGCGGAAAAAAAAGCGGTACCGGTGACTGAGTGGGTGACACCAGCAAAATCTGGACACTGAAACCCATGATCTAATTGGTGGCTATGGGCGTCTGCTCCCCTTTATTGTCTGCACCAGGCTTTGTCTGTGTCAGGTAGTCCTGTGCCCTGAGCTCCGCACTCTGCTGACAAGTCACTTGTAAGCTAATTTGGATGATTGTTTTTAGACCTACTCACAGCTATTCTTCCATGTGCTAATCCCCTCTTTTCACGGTGGAATGCGAGATGGGGGAGATTTCATGGCAGTTGTGTACAGTATCTCGCTACCTTTTTAGTTTGTCCATTGGACACATTTTTTTAATATGAAAGAAATCAGATTTTGCAATTTTTTTTTTTTCCCCTATAAAATCCATAATAAAATAAACCCATAAAGGATAGGAAGTGAAAAGATTTAGCAGGACTGATAACAGCAGCCTATATTCTCTGCAGAGTCTATTGTCTAAAGGCCACTTCACACATAACGAGTTCATGAACGAGATCGTTGCAACGTCACGGTTTCTGTGACGCAACAACGACTTTACTAGCGATCTCCTCATGTTTGACACGTACCAACGATCCGCCCCCTGCTGTGAAATCGTTGGTCGATGCTGAACAGCCTGGGCCATTTTTGGCTCGTTGAAGTCCTGCTGGGCAGGATGGATCTGTATGTTTGACACCTACCTACGATTTCGTTAACGACCTAGATTAGAACTTTAGTGTGGCACGTAGGCATGTAGTTGCGTCCCCGTTTCCGCGCCCCCTCTGCACCGATTGGTTGGCGCTGATAAACACTCGGGAACGAAGGAGGGATGAATCTGGGTGCAGATGCAGCTTCGATCCGAAAAGCAAGCAAGCAACCGGGTACAAAGTACAAATGAATCGGGGTGGAGTCGCGGGTTCTAGTCTCAAAGCAAAGTTCTAAAGAAGTGACGCGATACAAAAGTTACCTTTTAGGCCCGCCCACCCGCCCAATCAGAACGCAGCATTGGCCACCAATCGGAGCGGAGAGGTCTGGAAAAGGCGACGCAAATGCACGCCTACGTGGCTCACTGCGTTTCACTACGCCCCTAATCGAGATCGGAATCGTTACCACAGCTGTTGTGTGACTGGGTCCCGACGATTTACAAGATCGTCGTACGGGTCGCATGCTCGTTCCTAAAGTCGGTGTGTGTGACACCTCACATACGATTTCACCAACGACTCAGCAATGATCCGGGAACTGTGACGTAGTAGCGATCTCGTTCACGATCTCGTTATGTGTGACTGCACCTTTAGCCGTCTTTCTGCTCTTTCTACTCACAAAAATGCAGTTTGTTGGGTAAAATGGTGATTTCTTTCCATTATGCCATTGCAAAAAAAAAATAAATAAAAGTCCAACTTTTGGAGTGTGGGATCAGATCCATCTAGTAGCCAGAGAAGATAGCAACTGCAAATAGAACTGTGTAATACTTGTTTTGCCCATTGGTGGCGCTAAAGAGGAACTGAACACCTGCGGATTTGCTGCCAATCGCCGGGGATCTCAGCAACTCTGCACCCTGTAATCAGCAAATCCTTGGAGGATCATTGGAAGCAACTGTCCATAGCAGACAACCTCTCTACCTATAATAATGCAAAAATGCAGACAGCCTTGGTATAACCACTAACATGGAAGCATTAGTGGAAAGATAAAGATCAGTATCATATCTCAGAAAATCACAAAAGTAAAAAACTTAAAGGGGTTCTCAGTAAATAGCAAAAAAAAAAGCCATTATATTGTACATACGGTAGATTTCTAAATTTGAATGTTACACTGACAATAGCCTGCTCTAGATTCCTAATATGACAGGTGTCTGTGAGCAAGTGCAGTTGGAAGCTCTCCCCCCCCCCCCCTTCCTCCTCATGTGCAGGAAATTGTGCCCCCAGGGGGTATTCTAATTTAATACTGGAGATATCAAGAATGTTCAGGTAAGAAGAGGCTGCTCACGCTGTTGTCCTCCGTCTGTCTGATCTAATATTGGAGATGCCAGGGTGCTGCGGTAAAAAGGGGCAGCTCACCCAGTTGTCCACCATGTATATCTGATCTAATACTGGAGATTCCAGGAGTGCTGAGGTAAGAAGAGGCTGTTCACACTGCTATCAACCCTGTCTATCTGATCTAATACTGGAGATACCAAGTGTGGGGATGTAAGAGGCTGCTTGGACTGCTGTCTACGGTCTGTCTGATTTTAATATTGGAGATTCCAGGGGGGTGAGGTAAGAAGAGTCTGCTCACACTCCTTTCCACCTTATCTGATCTAATACTGGAGATACCAGGTATACTGAGGTAAGAAGAGCTTGCTCACACTGCTATGTATTCTGTTTATCTGATCTAATACTGGAGATACCAAGGTTGGTGAGGTAAGAGGCTGCTTACACTGCTGTCCTCCCTGTCAATCTGAATGCTGAGGCGCTACTGTTATAGTCTTACAGCATATTTAATAATAATCCTTATATTTATATAGCGCCAACATTTTCTGCAGCACTTTACATTCATCAGCAACACAGTCCCCATTGGGGCTCACAAATCTATATTCCCTATCAGTATGTGTTTGGATGTATGTGGCATAGGTTATGTCCTAGCAGAGGAGCTTCATACTATAGATGAAGGTAGGGGATGGCGCTTTCCATTGCACATGCTCACAGATTCCTATCCGGTTAATATTGTAGGACAGGTTTCGATCATTAGTGTAACAAGAACGCTTCTATTTTATTTTAATGGAATAATGTGATTATCTCCTTAGACAAAATAAGTGTATTTTGCTAATTAATACTTAGAAATATTTTTAGAATAAGATTTTATTTATTTATTTGTATTCTTTTCCTGGAGAATCCCTTCCAGTGAGCGCCAACAAGTTGACAGCCCCTGAGGAGTTATGCTTTTAGTTCTGCCCCTGAGGAGTTATCCTTATAGTTCCGCCCCTGAGGAGTTGCTATCCTTATAGTTCCACCCCTGAGGAGTTGCTATCCTTATAGTTCCACCCCTGAGGAGTTGCTATCCTTATAGTTCCGCCCCTGAGGAGTTGCTATCCTTATAGTTCCACCCCTGAGGAGTTGCTATCCTTATAGTTCCGCCCCTGAGGAGTTGCTATCCTTATAGTTCCACCCCTGAGGAGTTGCTATCCTTATAGTTCCACCCCTGAGGAGTTATCCTTATAGTTCCGCCCCTGAGGAGTTGTTATGCCTATAGTTCCGCCCCTGAGTAATTCTTTCTCAATTGATTGGTTGAAAGGGATCACATGTCTAACTCCAGTAAAGGAGGCATTAATCTGATTAATGAATCACTCTCAACTATCTTACATGTTTTTGGGAGAGGGTATGTATTAGCAACCCAGTTTTTTTTGTTATTAGGGATTCTAAAAGATGCCCAAATTTAAAGAGACCCTTTTGGTGACATTATCCCTTTAAACTCCTGGTAAGTGTTGCTGTGTCTTTGCTGGACCTCGCACTGTCACACCGAGGCTGTTGCTCACTCTCAAATTTTGCTGGGAAAAGCAGAGTAGAAAAGTCACAAGCTTCATCTTAAAACGCTCAAATGAAAGGGATTATTGTGCGTCTTTTCGCCGAGCACCCACTTTGCTGGAAATAATGTGTCTGTCGTACATTCTTTTGGGCAGTGGTCACTGCAGGGTCACAGCCGGGCGCACATTGTGCCTTTTACCTGGTGTCTACACCATCATCAGTATCAAGAGGCTGAAGGACTCACATGTCACTATTATTAAATACAAGGGGGTAAGAAAAGAACAAAATTCAGCCTTCGCCTGCAGCATTAGAGTATTGGCCATAGAGGCTCTGGCTGATATTTTCTTTGATGTCGGCAGTATTTAGCTTTCTTACTGAGAGAGATCTAGTGGTTCCAAGGATGCTCCGGCAATCTGCATGGAAACACACAGGCGTGCTGATACATGGGAGATGAAGTAGTATGGCTGCATTAAAGGGAATGTGTATATACAGGTGTTGTCATTTGTTAATGTAACGGAGGAGGAGAAGGTGAGCTGTGATGCCACCTAATTGAGAATGTTGGATTTTGTGTTATCTTTTCATGTAATTAATCATAGTGTCACATGTAGGTTTTTACAAACATGGCTGGCAGTCATGCCGGCGTCGGGATCTGTTCAGTCTACAGATTCTGCCACTCCCTCTGATAACTTCTCTGATGTCTGTGACCAGTGCAGGCAGACTTGGGCGTCGACCAACAGATTGGTACTTCATTGGCAGGTTAGCAAGAGTTAGTCTCCTTTGATCACATGTTGTGGAGGAGTCAATCACATCTGCTCTCCTCCTATATATGCTGGCTAGATCCTTCCTTCTATGTCACCTATAGTTTATCTAAGCTGGTCTGGTGAGGTGTTGTGTGATCTAGACTATCTGACGTTTGTAGTACTTGTTACTTTGTGAATTTGTGGAGTTAACCCTAGTTGTCGTTTTGTTCCTGCCTTCCTGCTCTTGTTTTTCTCCTGAGTTCCTAATTGTTTGTTCCTGTGAATTTACAGTGTATCCGCAGTTTGGTTTTCCCCTGTCTGTATTTATCTATCCATCTCACTCATGCCCGTTCCTTCTTTGGTGGGAGGGGAAAAATCGGATAAGTTTAGGTCAGGAGCAAAGACAGGCACACGACTCGGGTATCTCCACCATTAGGGGTAACCCTGAGATTAGGGTTAGCCTAGAGACCCCTACATGGAAGGAGCCCCTGTACTCCGCTATACTATAGTCACATTGTGACACATAGGCTTTCATTGTAATCATATCTGTGATGAGAATGCTGAAAGCTCATCTGTATAGATCAAGAAGTATCTATTAAGCCTAGTGGCCAGTGGGAAAAATGCAAGCATTAGGTAATTCAATGATGACTCATTGTGGAGCTAAATCCCCATGTCCTACGTACGTACCCCTCTGCTGCCTCAATAGTTTCTTTGTATGCATATGTGTTCCTATCATTTGCTTTGTGATTTCGGGAATTGTATTCACTGGGGAAAATGAACTAATCCTGATTACAGCCCCTGAAAATGCACCAAATGTATTACAATGACTTTGCTGGTTGATAAATAAGGTACACCTATAGACATTTTTGTAGTTTAATTTGCACCAAAATGTTGGCATATGTTGAACCATAAGAAGACGCAGCCCTTTTACATCAATCCACACCTTCTTGTTACATAGGATGCTAAAGTGTCTAAGGCTAGTTTCACACTTGCGTTGGACGGGATCCGTAGCATTGCGTTGTGTGACGCATGCAACGGATGCGTTGCATATAGTGGCACAACGCAATGCTACGGATCGTACAAAATAACGCAATCCGTTATAGGTTTTTTTCCTTGCCTTTACACATCTGAGCATGCGCAGTTGTGTAAAGACGGATGCGTTAACGGAATCCATCAAATGACGCATTCTAACGGAATCCGCCACCATAGGCGTCCATTATAAAAACAACGGACGCCAAACGGATTCCTGCAGGTTGCGTTTTTTTGACACTCCGCCAAGCGCAGAAAAACGTGCACATGCTGCGTTCCATCCGCCCGGCGCAGCGTCAAAATGACGCTTCGTCGTCCAGCGGATGCAACGCAGACACTTGCGTTACAGTGCGTCGTCCATACAAGTCTATGGAGAATAGCACAGTGCGTTAACAGACTGCGCTATTCTCCATAGTGACGGAATGCGCTGAACGCAAGTGTGAAACTAGCCTAAAATACATCCTAAAAGTGGTTCAAGGCATGTATGCAAGTTTTTCCATGAATATTAAGCCATAATTCTGGTGAATGTATCTTAGTAAATCTCCACTGTTATTGGATTTAAATGGGAGATTCCCCGACGCATTGATTGACAGCCTGCTCTACACACACACACACACACACACACACACACACACATGTATACACACACACACATATATGCACACACACAGGCTGGCTGTCAAAGTGTCAGGGAATGATTACTGTGTAGTGAGTGGTGACTGTACCAACATGGCCTGACAACTGGAAGCAGGCGGCTGCAGGGAGAATAAAACACTTTCTTTCTGTAGCCACTGCTCCAGTAAATTTGCTAGAAGTGATTTAAATGCTATTAGGACCTGTGCGCACGCTGCGGATTTACCGCGGATTTTGCCGCAGATTTGCTGCAGAAAATGTATCTAACATTGTTGCAGTCAATTCCCCAGCAAAACCTAAGGGTTTTAAAAAAAAATGCTGTGCGCACACTGCGTTTTTTTTATATAACCGCAGATTTACCGCTGCGGAATTAATGAGCGTGTCACTTCTTTTCCGCAGGTACCTGCGTTTTTTGCCATAGATAATGGGAAAAATCCACGGGGACCAACTTGCGGAAAATCTGCGGTAAATTGGCGGCAAAACCGCGGCAAATCGAGGCAAAAACGCGGGTGCGCTTTTACCGCGGGTGCGGGACTCTTTCAGAGGGTCCGTTTTTTTCTTAAGAAAAAGGCACTTTCTAGTGCGCACATGGCCTTTGGCGGAATTTCCCGCGCATTACCTGTGGATTTGCTGCATGTTTCGCTGCAGAAAATGTTCATATCATCTCTGCAGTGATTCACCAGCAAATCCTATGGGAAAAAAAAATGCTGTGCACACTATGCGGATTTTGACAGCTGCATGTTTTGCTGCGGGATTCCTGCAGCAAAAACAATTGCATGTCACTTCTTTTCCGCACGTCGCTGCACGATTTCACTCCATTGACTGTAATGTAATCGTGAAATCCCGCAGGGAATAACGCAGGCAGCAAATTCTGTGCGGTTCACTGTGTTTTCTTGCGTTATTCCCTGCGGTATTTTGCGTTTTTCGGGACATAATGTTCATCGCTGCCTGCGATTTGCAGGGAAGTGATGTCATTATAACAGGAAGAGGAAGCGGAGTAGAGAGTAAACACACACACAGATCACACTCACACAGACCTATAGAATACACATACAAATCAAACGTACATATTACAAATAAAAAAAAAAACAAAAAAAAAAAACGTGAACTCCGCTGTATTTTTACCGTCCAGCCGAGGTAAACACGGTGGCCCGGTATTCTCAGGCTGGGGAGGACGAGGGGCAGGGTTAATGCCCCCCCCTCCCACAGCCGAGAATATCAGTCCGCAGCTGCTCCGGGACTGTCGCATGCATTATGCGACAGTCCCGGAGTGTTCCCGGCTCTTCCAGATTGCCGTGATGCGGTGGCAATCAGGGTAATAATAACGAGTGGATCGCTTCCACTAAGTCAAGGCTTAATCATGGCAGCGTCTATGAGACAGCTTGATTAAACTGTAAGTAATGTGAATAAACACACACCGAAAAAATCCTTTTATTTTAAATAAAATACAGAAAAAGCCCCTCTTTCACCCCTTTATTTACCCCTCCCAACACACAGCTCCGGCGTAATCCACCGAGGTCCCACGATGCTTGCAGACTGCTGCAGCCGCGTCTGACACACTGTACTGAATGCAGCCTCGCAACGAGACTGCAGGGGTAACCACAGGTCATTTCTCACGGTCGGTAATGTGAACACACTACCGACCGTGAGAACTGCAGTGTGTCCTCACAGGGACTTTATCTATTGATTGCTCTGTCCTCTATCTATTGATTATTTATCTATCTATCTATCTATCTATCTATTTATCTATCTCAGAAGGAAATTACTTTTTTTTTTTCTTCAATGTGCTTTATTGCATTGAATACATCAAAACACATGTACTAACCTGCGGAAAAACCGTACCAAAGCCGCACCAAAATGCATGCGGATTTCGGTGCGTTTTTTTGCGGATTTTTTCTGCGGGTGCGGAAATCTTTCAGACCCTGCGGAAATTTCTTAACAAAGTTCCATTTTCTAGTGCGCACAGGGCCTTAGCACTATATCTGCAGGTAAATAGCATTTGCAGAGAAGGCTGATTCCCTTTAAAGTGTCCTTTGTGACCTTGTTTGTTCCATAACAGTCGTAGAATACTGGACCATCACCTCCGATCTGTTGACCTTTTGGTGCTTTCTTAGATGTGTACCGTGAGGCATCAGGGCATTGCCTCCCATGGGCAATCATGTATTTAGAGTTGCGCCGTGGACTCCGATGGTGATGAAGCTGTCAATCATTGGCATACATTTAGGGTACGGCTATGTTCACACGCTGCAGATTTGGTGCAGACATTTTTTTTGCATGAAATCTGCACCTTCTGGTAGAAAAATGCAGCAAAAACTCATACGTTTTTATGCCGTGTGTTTATTTAATGAAGTCAAGGAATGGAAAGGTTACAAAACGCAGGAATAAAACGCGCCAACAATTGACATGCTATATATTATTTTCTGCACCAAATCTGCAAGGAAAAAAGAAGCAACATGTGCACCGCGTTTCAGAATTTTCATAAACATGCAGATTTGGGCCAAAAACTGCACCACAGAATGCACAGTGCGCACAAGGCCTAAGGCTATGTGCCCACGCTACAGGATTTACCGCGGATTTACCGCGGATTTTGCCGCGGATTTACCGCGGATTTGCCGAAAATCTGCAGCAGCAGCACTTCCAAGCCATTTCAATGGCATTTTGGAAATGCTGTGCCCATGCTGCGGATTTTTCCGCGGCGGATTTGCCGCGGATTTTGATCCGGAAAAATCTGCAGCATGTCAATTGTTTGGTGCAGATTTGGTGCGGATTTTTGGCTTTGAATGGGGAAAAAAAAAAAAAATCCGCATCAAAATCCGCGGTAAATCCGCGGCAAATCCGCGGCAAATCCGCCGGTGCGGATTTGCCGCGAAAGTCGCGGATTTTCAGGCAAAAAAATCCGCAGGGACATTCTAGCGTGGGCACATAGCCTAAAGGTTCAGAGGTCTGGATTTCCACAAAGGGGTCAAAAGGAGCTGGAAAATCCTGTGGATATATATGAATATATGAGGATGTACTTTGACAGATCCTCAAAGCTAAGAGTTAAAAAAAAAACCAGCATTAATTAGTTTATTCCATTTATCGGATGAGATTCACCTGTCCGGGTGCACAAAAATCTGATTCCATATGGAGCCCCCTGTAAAGCATCTGATTTCTGCAGATACATTGCAATTCTTCTTGTAAATTTAAACAACCGTTGATGCATAAAAGTGGATAATAAATAAAAAAAAAAATATACTCCGTTTTTCAAATCAAACTCGGATGATCTATTTTTACGCTCATGTGAACTTGTCCTAATAGACACAGTAATGAGGAATAGAAATGTTTTATTATTTTCTCTTCCCTTTTAGAAGTTGTTATCCGATTTGTTACTTTTTTATTTGTAGTTATGGTTACGTTGTTTACGTGTCCTGAATGTTGCATTGTCTACACATGTTCTAAAGAATCTGTAGAAAAACTATTAAAAATGAATAATTTGGCAGCCATGTGACTCGCTTTCTGCCAAATACATTTGGGCTCCACGTACACTTGGCAGGGATGAGGGGCCCCGGACGTCCTTTGTGATGTTAGTTAGGACCGTGGCCGTACACAACGGACTCAGCACTTCTGTGTCTACAGAGGAGCGATGGGACAATTGTCTCACAGGGACCGTCCAAACACCTCCTTCCTCAGAGGCTCATGTGTTTGGCTCATGAAATCTATGGGGGAAGGAAAAAATTTTTTTTTTCTTCTTCTATCTGATTAGATATAGTGATTGTACATTAATAGGTATAGAGAATAGCAGAAAGAAAGAATCGAGTAGCGAGGGGTCAGAGAGGTAGAGTCATGGGGGAGTCACGGAGAGGGACAAAAAGAGGGGACAAGAGGGAAAGTGATAGAAAGGAACACAGTAAGGGACATGGAGGTAGAGCTAAAAGATAAAAAATAAAAATAAGCGAAGAGTGGGGAGATAGTCAGAAAAAGAGGAAGAGAGGGACTGGGAGACATCAAGAGAAAGGGAGAATAAAAGATAGTGGGGAGAGAGAAAGGGGCAAATACCGCGGGAATTATCACATAGAGAGGAAGAGGTGGACAAAATAGACTCGCGGAGAAAGAAGGACAGGAAAAGAGTCATAAAAAGAGATATAGATTTAGGGTTTGTTCACACATTGCTATTTATTCTGCAGCAAAACCTTCTCTTTTAGCAGTAAAAAGCTGCTTCTAAAAATCAGGTTTTGCTACTCTTTTTGCTGTGTTTTAGAACTGTATTTTTTATGTCATTTGTCTACAGTACATATTTAAAGAGGATGTCCACTACTTGAAAATCGCCCTTCTCATTCCCATTGTTCACTCCCGTCAATATAAATAAGCTTATACTCCCTTCCGATTCGACCGTGGGTTCCAGCGATGTCTGAAGTTGCGTTCCTGTGACCCACGTGACGTTGTTATGAAAAACGTCTCGCACCCAATCAGCGCCTGGTGTCTATTCTCTGTCTTCGGACATTTGAGCAGAATGTGAGCGCAGCGCTGACTTCCTGCTCAAATGTCCAATGGCGGGGTGAAGGAAGCTGGAGATGATTGGTCTCGGGGCTCGCGTGTCATAACTGTGTCAAATGGGCCCTGGGAAAACACCTTCAGACATCGCTGGAACCGCGGCTGCACTTGTAATTATAGGCTTATTTATTTTTATGGGAGCGCACATGGGGAATGAGAAGGGTTTGTCTAAGTAGTGGACAACCATGGGGAATGAGTAGGGGTTGTCTTAAGTAGTGGACAAGCATGGGGAATGAGTATGGGTTGTCTAAGTAGTGGACAAGCATGGGGAATGAGTAGGGGTTGTCTAAGTAGTGGACAAGCATGGGGAATGAGTAGGGGTTGTCTAAGTAGTGGACAAGCATGGGTAATGAGTAGTGGTTGTCTAAGTAGTGGACAAGCATGGGGAATGAGTAGGGGTTGTCTAAGTAGTGGACAAGCATGGGGAATGAGTAGTGGTTGTCTAAGTAGTGGACAAGCATGGGGAATGAGTAGGGGTTGTCTAAGTAGTGGACAAGCATGGGTAATGAGTAGTGGTTGTCTAAGTAGTGGACAAGCATGGGGAATGAGTAGTGGTTGTCTAAGTAGTGGACAAGCATGGGGAATGAGTAGGGGTTGTCTAAGTAGTGGACAAGCATGGGGAATGAGTAGGGGTTGTCTAAGTAGTGGACAAGCATGGGGAATGAGTAGTGGTTGTCTAAGTAGTGGACAAGCATGGGGAATGAGTAGTGGTTGTCTAAGTAGTGGACAAGCATGGGGAATGAGTAGTGGTTGTCTAAGTAGTGGACAAGTATGGGGAATGAGTAGGGGTTGTCTAAGTAGTGGACAAGCATGGGGAATGAGTAGGGATTGTCTAAGTAGTGGACAAGCATGGGGAATGAGTAGGGGTTGTCTAAGTAGTGGACAAGCATGGGGAATGAGTAGGGATTGTCTAAGTAGTGGACAACCATGGGGAATGAGTAGGGGTTGTCTAAGTAGTGGACAAGCATGGGGAATGAGTAGGGGTTGTCTAAGTAGTGGACAGCCATTGGGAATGAGTAGGGGTTGTCTAAGCAGTGGACAACCCCTTTAAATAAGGTTAGTTTAATTTTTCGCAAAAGCAGCAAACAAAACGCAGCTGTGTTTTTGCACTCTTGTTGCTTTCAATGGTGAAATAAGTTGCAAAAACGCTGTAAGAATTGTCCCGCTGCTTCTTTCAAGAACATAGTAGTTTTCCATTTCAGTTAGAAAAAAAAGCAAGTGTGTGTGCATGGGATTTCTGAAATCTCCTAGCTTTTGCTGGTACTGTAAAAGCAGCCTTTAATTAGCATAAAACTCATGAACAAAAATTGAACAAAACCCAGAAAAATGCAAAGTGTGAACATAGCCTAAAGGCCCTGTTACACGCTACGATTTATCTGACTATCTCTAAAACGATGTGACACGCCCAGATCGTAGTTACGATTTGCCCAGATCGCACATAGGTCGTTTATTAGCGGTCACACGTAACGATCTCACAAACGACGCATCATCGTTCAGTGATATATTGTTTGACCCAGGCGGTCGTGTGGATGTTGTTAGTCATTGGGAGGGTGTCAAACGTACCAATATGTCTGCTGCGTTCCAAACTACGAACAATATTTTGAAACTGAACAACGTATCAACGATTTTCATCCTATTTGCGATCGTTCAGGGTCGCTCATAGGTGTCATACGCAACGACGTCGCTAACGACGTTGACCTCAACGACATATCGTCAGATAAATCGTAGCGTGTAACGCCGCCTTTAGGATAGACGCACACGCGCGTTTGACTCGGACTAGTGCAATGCGAGAAAATCTCTCAGTGCACTCGGGCCAATGTTATTCAATGAGGGAGAGCAGATGGCAGCTTTTTTCTCATCCAGATTCTGGATGAGCGTAAAGTCGCAGCATGCTGGGATTGTCAGCGAGAGACATGTCACTCGCACCCATACAAATCTATGGGTGTGAGTGAAACATCAGACTGCACTCAGCTGACATCCGAATGCAGTGCGATAATCGCACCAGCTGATAATGGAGGAGATGGGGAGATTAATCCCTCCCTCTCCTCCGCAGCTGTGATCGAATCGAAGGATCGGATCACAGTCGCAGGACACTTGGCTCCCGCTCGCAGCAGAGTGGGAGCCGAGGATCATTAGCATATCGCATCCAATGCACTCGCATCAGATTCCATCCGATTGTGTGAATCCAGCCTAAGAGAGAGAGTGAGAGTTACACAAAGAGGAAAAGAGAGGGGCAGAGAGTCAGGAAGAGAGCGAGAACGAGGCAGCGGAAGAGAAAATCGTGGAGGAAGAGAAGGGGATTGCTAGCGATGGACAGTCAAGGAAAGACAGAAAGTGGTGGCGAGAACCTTCAACATAGCTGGGATCTCTTTTCCTGGAGGACACGATCTAATGCTCTAATTCCCCAGTGGGGGCGCTGCGGAGGACTGTTAACACCTGCTGCACTTTCCCTTTATACCGTAATTAGACGCTGATTGCTGAGGTCAACCTGTGATCAGCTGATTTTTGGAGACCTTTTTAGGATAAAATAATGTAAAGTGGACAACCCATTTGGTTAGGTAATTTGTAGGGTCACCGCTGCTGGATGCATTAAGATTACCCGCATTGATTCGCTGTATCTCGCTTCCTTTTAAGTATTTTTGTAGTTATGATTATAGACTTTGGACTCCTCTAGAACAGCTCCCTTCTCCGACCTCTTTTTTTCCATATGCTACATGGCAGTAATTATCAGAAGTAAAACCATATGCGCCCCCTTGATGTTTTCTGTTTGTCTAGTGGATTCTTTTTAAGATGATTAGGTGATGAATTACCCGAATCTCGGAAATATACAGGGGATGTCAGCATAAGACACACACATTCATTCAGAGCTAGCGGGGCGGCAGCCAATTCCCTGCAGAAATGGCCTCCTACACAGAGGTAGCAGCTGCCAAACCGGGGAAGACGTTTGTAGATGAACCTTGCATCTTGTGGTTACACTGAGGCTTATGTGAGATGAGAAACGTGCGATATCCGTGGTGGGAACCATTCTAAATATAACCAGATAGTGTACAGCCAAGGCTGGTGACCTGGAGATCTCAAGCTCTTTGTCAACTTTTCCATCTGCTGGAGTTGTGCTTTCATATCAAGGTAGACCTTTCGGCAACTGACCTGCCATACGTTTGGGGTTGCCACACACGAATGTCGGCCAGACCTGCCGGTTTCTGTGAAACCGGTCTACCATCCAACGTAATCTCGAAGGAAGAGAAACAAATTAGATGCCAAGCATATACGACAGTGGTTTATGTCTCCTAAAGACAAAGGATTGGACATCTTGAAGTCCAACAGCTCTTCCCTGATGGCAGGTGTTGGGGAAAAGAGGGATCAGCCATGTTGGGTTTCAATATGCACAAACCTCTACTTCTCAGAAGAGATCAGTTCAATCAATGTCATATACAGTACAGACCAAAAGTTTGGACACACCTTCTCATCTCTAGAACAACTGTTAAGAGGAGACTTTGTGCAGCAGCCTTCATGGTAAAATAACTGCTAGGAAACCACTGCTAAAGACAGGCAACAAGCAGAAGAGACTTGTTTGGGCTAAAGAACACAAGGAATGGACATTAGACCAGTGGAAATCTGTGCTTTGGTTTGATGAGTCCAAATTTGAGATCTTTGGATCCAACCACCGTGTCTTTGTAGAAAAGGTGAACGGATGGACACTACATGGCTGGTTCCCACCGTGAAGCATGGAGGAGGAGGTGTGATGGTGTGGGGGGTGCTTTGCTGGTGACACTGTTGGGAATTTATTCAAAATTGAAGGAATAATGAACCAGCATGGCTACCACAGCATCTTGCAGCGGCATGCTATTCCAACCAGTTTGCGTTTAGTTGGACCATCATTTATTTTTCAACAGGACAATGACCCCAAACACCCCTCCAGGGTGTGTAAGGGCTATTTGACTAAGAAGGAGAGTGATGGGGTGCTACGCCAGATGACCTGGCTCCACAGTCACCAGACCTGAACCCAATCGAGATGGTTTGGGGTGAGCTGGACCGCAGAGTGAAGGCAAAGGGGTCAACAAGTGCTAAGCATCTCTGGCAACTCCTTCAAGACTGTTGGAAAACCATTTCCGGTGACTACCTCTTGAAGCTCATCAAGAGAATGCCAAGAGTGTGCAAAGCACTAATCAAAGCAAAAGGTGGCTACTTTGAAGAAGCTAGAATATAAGACATATTTTCAGTTGTTTCAAACTTTAAGTATTTCATTTTACATGTTTTAATTCATAGTTTTGATGCCTTCAATGTGAATCTACAATTTTCAGAGTCATGAAAATAAAGAAAACTCATTGAATGAGAAGGTGTGTCCAAACTTTTGGTCTGTACTGTAAGTCTGGCAGTTGTTAATTTCTCTCTGTTGAGAAAACATCCATGCTCAGCAAACCCATGTTGGAATAAAGAAGGACTAGACATGGTAAATTTCAACATGTCCAATCATTATGTACACGGGAGATAAACTGCTGCCAAAAGTACCTGGCAGTGACTTACTCCAGTGGAAAAATACATGCACTCTCACTTGAACTGAGCGTGTTTATGTATAGCAGTTGGAAGGAATAGCTGACTATGCATCCTTGGACTCTGACAATGAAGCAAAGGGAAATGTGGACATTTGAAAATGTAGCGCCGGCGTCTCTGCAGGGACCACCAGCTTGTATCCTACATCCTACCCCGACCATCCACGTCTGCTGCTGCCTCCTTGCCCTCCTGGGCCCTGTACATGCTTCACAGGGTTCCTGGGAGTGCACCTAAGATGCTCCTCTTAAAGGGTTGTGTCACAAACCACCGGGGGGGGTCACTCAGAAATCCCCCGCGCTGGCTACCAGTACGTCACAATCGGGGTGTAACAAGTGGGGGGTCACCCCTCCTTTATACCTCCCGACCGACAGACAGAGCACGTGATGCGCTCTCTAGCGCCCCTCTTATAGTCAGGCCAATTATGGAATTGCCCGACAATAAGCAAGGAGGCCGCTATACTACTTATGCCGATTATTGAAGGGTCCCCGGTGAGAGTAGGGTATATATTCCCCCGACCTCCGCGGGCGGAATATATAAAATCTCCCCGAATCTCACTGGCCTCCCCACAATAATCCTTGGCACAACTCGCTGCCACCAACCGCTTCACGGTAACTATTAGCCGAACACACAGACGTGGGATTCAAGATCGAGATAACAGAACAGCCCAAGATTAATTATATAATTTAATCGGCCTAAAGCCACACTAGAAACTACAATATATACAATAGGGAATCTACAGAATATACATATGTCAGAGTACAGTTACAGATAAAGCATGGTTTACAAACAGGTATGCAATTCAATCAGTTACCTTGTGCGTCTGGCCACAGGGGGGCGCTGTAGACCAGGTTTCTAGGAACTCCCACAGATGTTTCCTGCACGTGACCCCCAGCGAAAGAACCCTGGAAAATGGCCGAAGTAGGGTTATCAACCTGGGCAAATCCAGGTCCCCTCCTACCTTAGTGACCTCAGAGGGAGCACTGCTCCACCCCTGGCTGGAGTTATGGACAAAATCCACAACATGGAATATGGCCATAACTTGGCCTGGGAGCGTCGTAGGCGGACGCCAACGCTCTCATTGTGACAGTTATGAATTTAGCTACAGAATGAGAGGTTTCATGACTTGTCTACTAGTTCCCCATTGGCTGATATCACGCCTGGGGTATTTCCCAAGCTCCCGCTCCCATAAAAAGGGTGTGCCAGCATCGTCCGCATGCGGAGACACCATTTTTATGGTTGCCATATTTATCGGAAATATGGCTTGCGAGATATGAACCATTTTTTACTGGAGTCGTTCTGTCTGGATACTTCCAAGCTTGCTAATGAGATAGCAGCTCCTACCACAGGGTCACGGCAGGGAGTCATCCTGTGTCCATTGTTCCCACATCATCTCATTTCCATATCACAGGAGATGGCTGTTGGAGGTGTAAGTGGGATGTGACACCTTCCCAGATGGTGGACATTGAGAACAAGAAGGGAGGGGGCACTGCCATGGAGTGATGAGAGCGATTATGACTGGAAGTCATAATTCATCTTCATATCCCAGGGTTTGCCTCACACCTCCCCCCTTTTGAGGGCGCTAGGGGGCAGCACACTCCGGTGTTCCCCCGTGCGCCCGTCCGCGACCTCTCCTTGTCGGGACAGCCCGTCTGCGTTACCGTGGTCCCGGCCCCTTTTGTGGCGAATGGTGAAGTTGTATTGCTGGAGCGCAAGGCTCCATCGCAACAATCGCCCATTCGTCCCAGAGACGGTGTGCAACCAGCTGAGGGGATTGTGGTCCGTCTCCACGATGAAGTGGCGCCCGTATAGATAGGGTTGCAGACGCTGCAGGGCCCACACTATGGCCAGGCACTCCTTCTCCATCGGGGAATAGGCCACTTCCCTTGGTAACAGCTTCCTGCTCAGGTACAAGACTGGGTGCTCTTGGCTCGCAGAGTCCACCTGGCTGAGCACCGCACCGAGGCCGAAGTCACTGGCGTCGGTCTGTACTACAAACGGCCGCGTGAAGTCGGCTGCCTGTAGCACGGGCGGGCTGGACAGGGCGTCCTTTAGGGCCCGGAAGGCTGTCTCGCAGTCCATTGTCCAATCGACTGCAGAGGGCAGCTTCTTCTTGGTGAGGTCCGTCAAGGGCTTTGCCAGGCTACTATAGCATGGAACAAACCTCCTATAGTACCCAGCGGTCCCCAAGAAGGACATCACCTGCTTCTTGGTCCTGGGGGTGGGCCAGGATGCGATGGCCTCCACTTTCTCAGGCTCGGGCTTCAGTGTTCTCCCACCTACCCGGTGACCGAGGTACTGGACCTCGCTCATGGCCAGCTGACACTTTCCCGGCTTGATGGTCAAACCTGCCCGGTGGATCCGCCTGAGCACCTGTGCTAGATGCTCTAGGTGGTCCTCCCAGGTGGGACTGAAGACGGCAATGTCATCCAGGTACGCGGCCGCGTACCCTTCAAGTCCCTTGAGCAGGGTGTTGACCATCCGCTGGAAGGTGGCAGGGGCATTCCTCATCCCGAATGGCATCACCGTGGACTCGTACAGTCCAAATGGGGTAATAAAGGCAGAGCGTTCCCTGGCCTTGCGAGTCAGGGGGATCTGCCAATATCCCCGGCTCAGGTCCATGATGGTCAGGTACTGAGCCCCGGCCAACTGATCGAGCAGGTCATCGATGCGTGGCATTGGGTACGCATCGGCGACCGTGACAGCATTGAGCCCCCTGTAGTCCACGCAGAACCGAGTGGTTCTGTCCTTCTTAGGGACGAGGACTACAGGCGAGGCCCAAGCGCTGTTGGATGCCTGGATCACCCCCAGCTTCAGCATCTCGTCAATCTCCTGGCGCAGGTGTTGCTGCACCTCCAGGGAGACCCGATATGCTGAACGCCGGATTGGGGGATGATCCCCAGTGTCCACGTGATGGACAGCCAAGTCAGTCCTTCCGGGCTGGTTGGTAAACAACCCCCGGAAGGGGTGTAGGGTGGCCCACAGCTGGGACCGTTGGTCCTCCAAGAGCTGGTGGCCAACCTCCACATCCTCAATGGATCCGCCTGCCCTAACCTGGGCTAGCATATCCAAGAGGGTTTCCGCTTCTCCCTCCTCGGGCAGGTTGCACACGGGGAGCGCACATGCCTCCCGCTCATGATGTGCCTTCATCATGTTCACATGGAAGGGCTTCCGCCTTCCACGGGCAGGGTCCAGGGTGACCAGGTACGTCACAGGGTTGAGCTGCTGGTACACGAGGTATGGGCCTTCCCAGGCTGCCTGAAGCTTGTCCTGTGGTACGGGGACCAGTACCCACACCTTTTGACCCACTTGGTAGGTCCTCTCACAAGCGTTCTGGTCGTACCAACGCTTCTGATCGGCCTGGGCTTGAGCCATATTGTCGTGTACCAGTTGCGTCAAGGCCTGCATTTTGTCCCGGAAGCGCATGACATACTCGATAACCGACACTCCAGGGGTGGCCAAATCCCCTTCCCAAGCCTCTTTCACCAGAGCCAGGGGGCCCCGCACACGTCGCCCGTACAGGAGCTCAAACGGTGAGAATCCTGTTGAGGCCTGTGGAACCTCCCGGTAAGCAAATAACAGGTGTGGGAGATACCGCTCCCAGTCACGCCCATGGGAGTCGACCAACATCTTAAGCATCTGCTTTAAGGTGCCATTGAACCGCTCGCACAGGCCATTAGTCTGTGGATGGTACGGGCTGGCCACCAGATGTCGCACCTGGACTTGCTTACAGAGGGCCTCCATCAGCTGGGACATGAATTGGGTCCCCCGGTCAGTGAGCATTTCCTGGGGAAAACCCACTCGGGAGAAAATCTCCAGCAATGCGGTGGCCACCTTGTCAGCCCGAATGGACGACAAGGCCACTGCTTCCGGGTACCGGGTGGCATAGTCCACTACCGTCAGTATGAAGCGTTTCCCGGAGCTGCTGGGGATGGCCAGCGGGCCGACCAGATCCACAGCCACCCTCCTGAAAGGCTCATCGATGATTGGCAGAGATACTAGTGGGGCTTTGGGGTGTGGCCCCGCCTTCCCCACTCTCTGACAGGTTTCACACGAACGGCAGTAGGCAGCCACATCGGCCCCCATTTTTGGCCAGTAGAAATGCTGGTTTAACCTGGCCTTGGTCTTAGCGATCCCTAGGTGTCCGGCCATCGGAATCTCATGTGCGATCCGCAACAACTCCGTCCGGAACGGATAGGGTACCACCAACTGTCGGTCCCTGGGCCACGCCTCCGGTGAACCCTGCTGGACCGTGGCCCGGTACAGCCGTCCTTGGTCCCAGACCACTCGCTCCGGGTCCGAGTCCGAGGGAGGCTGTGCCGCCTGCTCCTTAAGAGCTTTCAGGCTGTCGTCAGCTTCTAACGCTGCCTGAAACCCCTGACTAGATGTGGCCAGAATCGACGAGACTGTCACATCTTCGGTCAGTACCCCGGGACCTGTGTCCTGGCCTCCACCTGACTCGGCTGCCACTTGGTCAGAAGGGGAAGAGCTATCGGACCTCCGGGAGGCCCCTTGGCTTCCAGCACTCCCACTGCGGGTGACAGCGGCCACAGCCGCTGCGACCGTGGGTCGTGCCTGCTCCTCCTCCGTTCCTGACCAAGTCGCCGGTTCAGGCAGACCTACCTGGCTTCCTGACACCCCGGTTGTGGGGGAACCATGCACCGAGATCTTACCTGGGAGCACTTCCGCTCCTGGACCGGCCCCAATCTCACCTGCCTGTTCCCCTCCTGCAGCAACAGAACCCCGCTGTGAAATCTCTGGGGACCCCACATTTGCTGTGGTAGCCCCCACCCCACACACTGGTCCTCCCCCTGCAGCACCCTGCTCTCTGCTTATCCCTGCAGAGGGCAACAGATCCCAGCTCACAGGCTGATTACTTGTAGAGGCATTGTCACACCTTTCTCTGACCCCCTCCCCTGTCACAGCTGCAGCTGTGTGTGTGTCTATGGTGTCTATGCAAGCAGAAGTATCAGAGTTCACTCCCCCCTCCCTCACATCATTCATAGAATACACATTAACATTGTCCGGAGGCCTGTCAGTACTGGCTGAAGGTTCAGCCCTTGGTTGGGGCCCAAACTGGGAGGTTATCTGCCCCAAATCTGTCCCAAGTAGCACGTTTGCGGGGATCCGATCAGTTACCCCCACCTCCCTCACCCCTCGCCCTGCGCCCCAGTCCACATAAATGTCAGCAACAGGCAGCGCCGGGTCAATGCCTCCAATCCCGGAGACAGCGAGGGTTTTTCCAGGGATCAAGTCTTGGGGGGACACCATCTCAGGCCGCACCAGAGTCACCTCCGAGGCGCTGTCTCGCAGTCCCATGGTCACAGACCGGCCGACGGTGACAGGTTGGAAGCTGTCCAGGGGCCTACCACCACCCCCACCCACACAATACACCTTGGGCGGCCCTTGGGACGGGGACGGAGCCGGGGCCTTGGGACGCTGAGGGCACATGGCCTTGAAGTGTCCAGGTAGGTTGCACTGGTGGCACCGTCTTGGTTCTGCCACGGGCCTGGAGAGGGGAGTTGAGGGGGACACCCCCTGCAGTCTAGGGGCGGGTGGGGCAGTCACAGAGTTCGTCTTACCCCCTCTCCAGGTGCTGCTGGTGGCTGCTCTCCTGGCCTCAGGAGCCCGATTGTTGGTGTAGTCATCGGCCAGGGCAGCTGTAGCCGTGGACCCCTTTGGCTTCTGGTCTCGGATGAACTGGCGGAGATCCTCAGGGCAGTTCCACAAGAGTTGCTCCGTGATGAACAAGTCCAGGATCTCCGGTCCGGTGGAAAGCTGCAGGCCTTGGGTCCAGTGGTCGGCAGCTCGGGCAAGTGCCCGCCGGTGGTCAGCCCAGGAGTCCTTTGGTCCCTTCTGTAGGCTCCGGAACTTCTTGCGGTAGGACTCTGGAGTGAGGTTGTACTGTTGGATCAGGGCCCGCTTGATGGTGTCGTAGCCCTGATCTGCCTCAGCAGGCAAGTCCCCAAGGATATCCAGGGCCTTACCCCTTAAACGGGGGGTCAGGTATTTGGCCCACTGGTCCTTGTCCAGATGGTGCTGCAGGCAAGTCCGTTCAAAAGCAGTCAAGAAAGAGTCCAAGTCTCCATCCTTCTCCAGCACTGGGAAGTCCTCAACACGGACCTTTGGAAGTTTGGTGTCTTGAAGGTCACGTGTGGCTGATGAGGGCCGGAGCTGAGCTAGCTGCAGCTGGTAGTCACGCTCTGCCTGGCGCTCTTCACGTGCTGCTTGCCGCTCCGCAGCCTCACGCACTGCTTGCCGCTCACGCTCGGCCATGAGTATCTCGTAGGTATCCCGGTCTCCAGCCTGGAGAAGGGCCATAGCCATTTGAAGAAGGCTATCCGAGCCTCCCAGGCTCGGTGGAATGGCACGTGGTGATCTGCGGCCCGCTGCGGAGCCTGGTGCTTCACTGTCCATTGCAGAGCGGAGGGCTGGCATCTGGCTCGTTGAGGACCCTTGGGTGAGCTGCTCCTCATCTTGTCCATAATTGCCAGGTTGTGCAATGTCCTCTGCAGAACGGTTTTCTGGCGTCGAGCTCCTGGAGGGCTCGTGGACAACCTCCTCATCGTCTCTGGCCTGAGCATCGGCCATTCCTTTGGCTTTGCTCCTGGTGCTCTCAGCCATTGTTGCAGACTTTGGTCACTGACACAGAACTGACACCTGATGCCTCCACACACCTTACAGTATCTGCACTCTGACACTCTAGTGTTGGTCTGGTCTGAAGACCCCAGCAGCCACAGCTGCTGCAGGCAGTCTTTAGTGTCTGGGAGTATGGGTCTCACACTCACACACACTATTATCTCGATCCCACCGCTTGCCACCAATATGTCACAAACCACCGGGGGGGTCACTCAGAAATCCCCCGCGCTGGCTACCAGTACGTCACAATCGGGGTGTAACAAGTGGGGGGTCACCCCTCCTTTATACCTCCCGACCGACAGACAGAGCACGTGATGCGCTCTCTAGCGCCCCTCTTATAGTCAGGCCAATTATGGAATTGCCCGACAATAAGCAAGGAGGCCGCTATACTACTTATGCCGATTATTGAAGGGTCCCCGGTGAGAGTAGGGTATATATTCCCCCGACCTCCGCGGGCGGAATATATAAAATCTCCCCGAATCTCACTGGCCTCCCCACAATAATCCTTGGCACAACTCGCTGCCACCAACCGCTTCACGGTAACTATTAGCCGAACACACAGACGTGGGATTCAAGATCGAGATAACAGAACAGCCCAAGATTAATTATATAATTTAATCGGCCTAAAGCCACACTAGAAACTACAATATATACAATAGGGAATCTACAGAATATACATATGTCAGAGTACAGTTACAGATAAAGCATGGTTTACAAACAGGTATGCAATTCAATCAGTTACCTTGTGCGTCTGGCCACAGGGGGGCGCTGTAGACCAGGTTTCTAGGAACTCCCACAGATGTTTCCTGCACGTGACCCCCAGCGAAAGAACCCTGGAAAATGGCCGAAGTAGGGTTATCAACCTGGGCAAATCCAGGTCCCCTCCTACCTTAGTGACCTCAGAGGGAGCACTGCTCCACCCCTGGCTGGAGTTATGGACAAAATCCACAACATGGAATATGGCCATAACTTGGCCTGGGAGCGTCGTAGGCGGACGCCAACGCTCTCATTGTGACAGTTATGAATTTAGCTACAGAATGAGAGGTTTCATGACTTGTCTACTAGTTCCCCATTGGCTGATATCACGCCTGGGGTATTTCCCAAGCTCCCGCTCCCATAAAAAGGGTGTGCCAGCATCGTCCGCATGCGGAGACACCATTTTTATGGTTGCCATATTTATCGGAAATATGGCTTGCGAGATATGAACCATTTTTTACTGGAGTCGTTCTGTCTGGATACTTCCAAGCTTGCTAATGAGATAGCAGCTCCTACCACAGGGTCACGGCAGGGAGTCATCCTGTGTCCATTGTTCCCACATCATCTCATTTCCATATCACAGGAGATGGCTGTTGGAGGTGTAAGTGGGATGTGACACCTTCCCAGATGGTGGACATTGAGAACAAGAAGGGAGGGGGCACTGCCATGGAGTGATGAGAGCGATTATGACTGGAAGTCATAATTCATCTTCATATCCCAGGGTTTGCCTCACAGGTTGGCGTTCCATTTCCAGGTAATGCTTCTCAGCCTATGGCTGAGAGGCACTGTGTATTTAAGGCACCCTCCCATTAGTGGAGGTGCCTGCACAATGCCTCTAATTAGTCAGTCTTCAGTCTGCTACCTAGCTAGTTGTCAGGTTCTGAGCTCCTGTCCTGTTAACCATGTGTCCATCTCCAGTACCAGCCTTCCCATACCTGTCTATTCCTGTCCGTACCCGCCTATACAGCCTGCCTCAGTCAGCCCACCTGAACCCGGCTATTCCTTAGTCCGTCACCTGTCCTGGGGGGGTCTGCAGTCACAGTCCCGGTCACTTCCCTGGGAGTGGCACAGTCTTGTTATGGGGGCTTAGTTATGCCCCACCCACTAAAGGGTAAGCCCGGGTCCCCCCTATGGTCCAGTTGGTCCACTAATCCCGCTCACTGCCCTTAGAATGATCGCGAGCATTACAGAATCTGATTATTCACTGACAACCGAAGCAAAAAATATTGCAGAGGCAACTCATTAAGGTCTTTGTAAACCCTTGTACGAAACTTTTCAGGCAAATGGTATACCAATCCATAGGATAAAAAATAAAGTATAACATTACAATGAGCAGCAATGTCATACCACAAGGTTGCCAAAATAACAGTTACCAATTATACACTTTAAATGAGGTTTCTGCCCCTTTCTTTAATTGTACATATGATCCAGAGAGAGTTAAAAAAAAACGCCAAGAAAACGCATAAACTCCTCTTGTAATCCCACCCCATTTGTCTGTCTCTTTTTCCACATTCACCACTGATCTACTCTCCTTCTCTGGCGGCTTCATCAGCACATGATCGTAAAGTGATCTGTTGTGAAAGTCATCCGAGGGGGTGATGGTTTGGAGCTCCCTCTGGTGGTCAGGACTGGGGGTGAAGCTGACTGTGCCTCAACAGGTATGGGAGTTAATTGGGAGTTTGGGAAGCCCAATTGCTGAGTTATATAGAAGAGCAGTGTCTGCTGGCTGGGGCCGGTGATAGATTTTGTTTTGCTTAAAGTCTGTTTTCTTGCAGGAGAGGAATTGTCTTTCTGTTTTGATGAGCATGGGGGTTCCTCCTCTGCAGGTCCCACTGCAAGAAAAGGGAGACTCTCCCTGTTCTATTTGATTATTTGCACTTTTGTATTTCTCGTGGTTTTTTTTTGTATTTTGTTTCTCCCATTATTTACAAGAGTACCTGATATAGTGGGGAAGAGTCCGTGTGGTCTCAGTATTTTTCTTATCAGGAGATTGGTATTTTTCCGCAGGGTTTTGCACTGACCACAATCAGTTATCTGTCCTGTCCTGTTCTATGTTGGAAGTTGGGTCTCGCCTTTGCTAATCTATATTTCCTATCTGTGTATTGTTTTCTTACATCACCGTTGACATTATATGTTGGGGGCCTGCTATTCCTTTGGGGACTACTCTGAGGCAAGATAGGTTTCCTCATTTGTATCTGTGAGGTGTAGTAATTTTCTTTGGCTGTGATGTGGCATCTAGGTGTGTTTTAGGAACGCTCCACAGCTACTTCTAGTGTGGTCTGACAGGGGATTGCGGTTAGCTCAGGTTCCAACTACTCTTGTGTTTTTTTCTGCTGATGGGATTTTTGTGATCGTCCACGGTAACCAGATCATAACAGTGATCGTAGAAAAGTCAAACAATAAGATGGCCAAGTAACAGTTCCTGCCATATAGTGCACTAATAATACCACCATTATTAGTGTTGAGATTTGGTATAATTCATAGAAAGGGTTGGTGATGGCCCAGGAAAGATAGAATACCTTAATAGAGAAGGTGCAGGTGGTATTTGCCCCTTTTGTGCCTAATCTGGCTCTGGAAGTCAGTTAAAATTTATACCGCAATCTAGCAATGCTACGGCATGTTACCATAAAATAATGACAGTTCATCAGCGTACGTTCATTGGATACAAGAGCGATATCCATCTTGCCAGAGTCGGGCTCTTGTGTGATGGCGCTGTTATCAGTATTGACATTTGAACATAACATGTCAGATATTACCATGTCCTTGATTAACTCAACAAGGAGAAGCCGGTACAAGGCCATATTATATCTGCACTCTGCATGGGCCCCAAACATGATGTTAACCAGACGGAGCACTTAGCCATGAAATGAATGTTGCGGCTGGAAGCTGCTGAGGAAACAACACATGTTGATTAGATGCGATATATAAAATGATATATTGTTTATCTCGGCATTAGAATGGGTTGATGTGTCATTTTTTGGGTTGTAGTTGAAGCTCCTGTTGTATTTTGCTGCAGTAGAGCAATGTAAAACGTTAGTGAATGAGAATTTATTATTATCAATAGACACTTGGTATTATTAAAGCATCACAAGAGCATTTTTTTTTATTATTGCACCACTGGAGTGGTCCTTTAAATCTAAGTCCCCTTCCCCCGGGTTTATACTCCTCTTCTGGCATTTTAACCAACATCCTATCGACCTCTGGTAGTTTGGCTCCAGTGTTTCATGGAGGTCACAACTCAATACAAGTCTATGAGAACCTCGTTCTGGCTGTCATAGACTTGCATCGAGCACTTGTGACATAACTTCTGGCTTTTGGCCTGTGAAAGGTTATAGGCACAAGATGGCACTATGGGACCGGAGCGATACCGAAAAAAGGATGAAAATACCGATGGGTACTTATAAAGCCCAGGTTGTTAGACTTGGGTTTAAAGCATCACTCCAGTGGTGAACCAAAAAACCCCCAAAATCTGCTGGAATGTTGCTTTAAAGAAATTCTTAAAACTGGACAACCCCTTCTCCACAGAACCTCCAAAAACTGTACCCCTTTTTTTCCATTGGCCACTACAGATGTTGTGTCCTTACACTTTGTACAGTAACTGAGTCATTAATGATTGGCTGATTGGAAATTTCCACCATATCCAGTACAGGAAGAGTCAGAACTGGTGCCGAGGGGGATCCTGGTGGGATCTGTAGAACACTTTTTCACCAAACTGATTGAAACCTGCCAATATCAGGTAGAAGCCAATTTTGCCATCATCTTCAATAACAGATTGAGTGTGTAAAAAGTTAAAGGGGTTTTCCACTTGCCAGTGAGAAGCCATCCTTAGGCTCATTTCACTTTCATACAGTTCTCTCTGCCGAGAACTATATCAGTTTCTATCAGAATCCCTGAAAAAAATCAGATGGGAACCCCGACAAAGCCCCGATGGAGCCACTCACTTGAATCAAGCAGATTTGAGTCACAGTGGACAGTTTCTGGCTTCCGTCATGGCAGCATTGGTCTTTTTCAGATGCGGCAAACCACTTATTAGATGAATACTGCCAGGACGGAGACCAAACAATGACTCTGCCAGCTTCATTCAAGTGAATGGCTCCATCAGGGTTCCTGTCGGAATACAATTTTTTCTGGAATTCCTACAGAAATCCCTGGGACCACTGTATTCATGTGAACTTGGCCTTATAAAATAAAAAAGCCAGTTTTATCGCCCAGATTCGTCCCATGTTCCTGGGCTGCTGCTCCACCACAACATTCTCTGCTGCATTGGAAGTGATGACGTCACGACCACCAGTAATCTGACCGCAGGCCGCACAATAAGTGACTGGTGGTCGAGATGTCACCACTTCCAGTCCAATGGAGACCATTAGAGCAGCATCTCTGGAGTGGGGGCAGAGTTCAGCACTATGCATGGCTTTTTTTTTGTTCTTCAAAAATTTTGGCTTTCCATTGGAAACTTTAATAATTCGACGGAAAATCCCTTTAATTATTCTGTAGCAATTGCCACTTAGGCAGTTGGGGTGTATGTGGTAACTGTGGCTTGATCTTTAAAGGGAACCTGGCAGCAGTTTTGGGGCCCATAAGCTGCGGCCACAACCACCGGGCTCTTATATACAGTATTCTGACATGCTGTATATAAGAGCCAAGGCCGCTGTGTAGAGCAGCATAAAAAACACTTTATAATACTCACCTAAACAGGTGCTGTGGTGCAGTTGGGTCATATGGGCGTTTCCGTTCTCCGGTACCGGCGTCTCTCTTTTAGCTATCTTCGTCCTCCTTCTGAAGCCTGTGTGCATGACACATCCTACATCATACACATTTGCTGGTCCCGCGCAGGCGCACTACAATACTTAGATCTGTCCTGCTCAGGGCAGATCAAATTGCGCCTGCGCAGGACCTCAATGCCAGCTAGTGTGGATGACGTAGGACGCATCATGCACCCCGGCTTCAGAAAAAGGACGACAAAAATGGCCGAAAGAGGAGGCGCTGGCACCGGAGAACGGAGACACCCATATGACCCAACTCCACCGCACCAACCCTTTAGGTGGGTATTATAAATTCATTTTTACGTTCAACACAGCGGCCTGGGCTCTTATATACAGCATGTTAGAATACTGTATATAAGAGCCCACTCGTGGTGGCTGCAGCTTATAGTCACCAAATCTGGTGATAGGTTCCCTTTAATGGGGTTACTCAGATAGTATTTATGCATTTTTTTCATCCCGCATTTACAGGGCACACCACTGGCATTTACAGGGCACAGCACTGGCATTTACAGGGCACAGCACTGGCATTTACAGGGCACAGCACTGGCATTTACAGGGCACAGCACTGGCATTTACAGGGCACAGCACTGGCATTTACAGGGCACAGCACTGGCATTTACAGGGCACAGCACTGGTATTTACAGGGCACAGCACTGGCATTTACAGGGCACAGCTCTGGCATTTACAGGGCACAGCTCTGGCATTTACAGGGCACAGCTCTGGCATTTCCGGGGCAGGTATATATGGGCTGCTAATCTCTGAGCACAAGACTGTTCTCATTCACTGTCAGCACACAAAGATTTTGAAAATAGTGAGAACTTGAAACACAATGACCCATATGTATCTATGTATTCACCTCATTTTTGGCCCATTTCATTGTTAACTCTCCAACTTGGAGCCACGTATGCCCACATGCCATTTTTTAAGTCTGGGAGTGAAAAGTGGATGTAGCTTCTGAGGCTGCTTTCACACATCCGGTTTTTGCAGTGCAGCTCAATCCGGCTGTGAAACCTATGCAACGGATACGGTGAAAACACCGCATCCTTTGCATACGTTTTTTACATACGGCCCGTCCGGTTTTTGCCGCTTGCGGCATGCTACTGAGCATGCGCAGTGGACAAAACCGCATGCGGCGGCCGGATGCGGTTTTTGCTGCATCGCGCCGCATCCGGCATCCAAAGGGATGCATTGGAAAAAGCGCCGCATCGGCTGGATGCAGCGCAATGCGGTTTTTTTATGCCGGACGAAAAAACGTGCCAGGCAACGTTCCATCCAGCCGCCGCATCGGCTAAATCTGCCGCATGCGTCAAAAACCGGATGGAACGCAAGCCCATGCGGCACAATCCGGCACTAATTAAAGTCTATGCAGGAAAAAACGGAACCGGCAGCAAAAAAAAAACGGTTTCGTTTTTTCAGCAAAGTGCCGGATTGGGCCGCACAGGAAAAACCGGATGTGTGAAAGCAGCCTGAGTTGGCCACAATTTAGACTCTTTCATTAATAAAGTGCTACAAGTTACCAATTCACAATACTGTCACATTTCTGCTCTACACAGGTCCCCTTTGAAAGTCTTGGTTGATACTTTTTATCTACATTGATACATTGTAGCAAATGAGGAGTGGAGGGAGATACAGTATGTGAGAACTGTTTTATATTTATATAACCCCACAAAAATACAAACTTAAGGCTATGTGCGCACGTTGCGTAAATACATGCAGTTACGCTGCGCTTTGTAGCGCAGCGTAACTGCATGCGTCCTGCGTCCCCTGCACAGTCTATGGAGATTGTGCAGGGGCCGTGCGCACGTGGCGTTTTAGAGCGCAGCGCTTCGGCTGCTGCTGAAGCGCTGCGTAAAAAGAAGTGACGTGTCACTTCTTCCGTGCGCTTTGCCGGCAGCTCCTGCTCTGTCTATGGCAAGAGCTGCAGGCAGAGCGCATGAAATCGGCTTTTTTTTCACTACGGACATTTCTGCGGCGATTTAAAGCGCACATGTGCTCTTCAGATCACTGCAGAAATTTCTGCAGTGACTGTACGCAACGTGCGCACATAGCCTTACACTCACTTAAGGCTGCTTTCACACATCAGTTTTTTGCCCTCAGGCACAATCCGTCAAAAACCTGAAAAAACGGATCCGGCGTCTATTGCCGCGGGATCCGTTTTATCCCCATAGCCTTCTATTAGCGCCGGATTGTGCCGGGTGGCCTTGTGTTCCATCCGGCTTATGCCGGACCCGGCAAAATTTGCTTGTCCAGCGGCCGGATGGAACGCGGAGGGGAACGTTTTTTGTCTCCGGTGAAAAAACGTATCCGGTGCCGTACGGCGTGTTTTATAATGGAAGCCTATGGACGTGGATGCGGCATAATGTGGCAAAAAACAAGAAACGGCCACCAGATCCGTTTTTTTGAACTGAGCATACTCAGTATCACAACGGATCCATCAAAAAACTGAAGGAACTGATGGAAAAAAACTGATGCAACTGATCCGTTTTTTCACCGGATTGTGCCTGATGCCAAAAAACTGATGTGTGAAAGCAGCCTTACAGCAGAGTTCTTTGAAATTGATTAGATAGGAAAGCAGAAAGTATATTGCATATATTGCAAAGTTGTTTTTCATTGAACAGTGCTGAAGATGAGACATACTAGTAACTATGTAAAGTTCCATTTTAATATTTATTCCAGAATGTGCTCCGGCCACACGGGACAAAAGAGCAGTAAAACAATCGCCTCCTGTATGGAATCTCCGAATTTTAATACCCCATATTTGAGAACTGCACCCTTGATGTGCTTAATTGCCTCATCTCCCATCTGTTCATTGCATTAAAGTTAAAACTATATTTTCATATGGCATCCGGGATTAGTTTTACATTCCTTGGTCTGTCAGTGCCGTTAGGATTTTATGCTTTTTGTAGCATCTCCGAGTCCACTAATTACATTTTGTACGATTTATAGAGTCCTTGGACTTGCAGATTCTCCGTTTCCAGTCCAATGTCTGTGGGAAGTACTGATTGAGAATATTTACCACTTTCATCCATCGCTAAGCTTCTCCAGCTCATCTGCCTCAGGCGCAAAGTAAACACCATGGATTTTTCATCTCTGGCCACTGTACCCAAATTCAATAATTGCTCAATCTTAGTATATGCCTTAAAGCGACGGATACATTTCAGTGGTAATTTTAAATCCTGATACCAGTATAGCAATATTTACCCAATAACTATAAATATATATATCCCTATATACCCTGTATTGATACATGTATGTATCTTTAAGTACCCTATATTCTGAGTCTTCCTCAAGCTTAGAGTTGGAGCCAAAATGTTGCTTTACCACTATGGGTGAATAAATATGTCCACTTTTTTACTAGAAGATGTAGTGCTGCTTTTATTTTCTGGAATTATAATTGCTTGGACAACTGGATAATTGTCTTGCGGTGTGGTGTATACCTTTATATTTATATGTTGCTTTTATACCAGTGCTGATTCAAAGGGTCTGTCCACCACTAGGAACACCCCTTCTAAATCCCTATGTTTCTCCCCAGTAAAATAAATAACATCTATACTCACCTCCGGTGTTGGCGCTGTTCCAGCAGTGTACTCCCCTTCTGATGCCGACACTGTTCCAGCGGTGTACTCCCCTTCTGGTGCTGGCGCTGTTCCAGCGGAGTACTCGCCTTCTGGTGCTGGCGCTGTTCCAGCGGCGTACTCACCTTCCGATGCTGCCGCTGTTCCAGCGGTGTACTCACCTTCTGGTTCTGGTGCTGTTCCAGTGGTGTCTTCACTGGCTGTCATGTGGATGGTGTTACATAGCAATGTCATGCAATCACTAGGATCGTGTGACCCAATCAACACTGGCTTCACTCTCCCCTCCTTTGGACAGACATTTGGAGGAAGTGAGAGCTGCAGCTTCTCTCTCACTTCCTCTGGATGTTTGATTTGTCCGAAGTAGGGGAGAGCAAAACCAGCGCTGATTTTGGTCACACGATCCAAGGGAGAACCAATGCCAACCCCGCTGGAACAGCACTTGACACTGGAGGGGAGTATAGGTGTTATTCATAGTTTCATAGTTTTTAAGGTTGAAGGGGAGACTCCAAGTCCATCTAGTTCAACCCGTAGCCTAACATGTTGATCCAGAGGAAGGCAAAAAAAAACCAATGTGTCAAACAAGCTCCAATGGGGAAAAAAAATTCCTTCCTGACTCCACATACGGCAATCAGACTAGTTCCCTGGATCAACACCCTGTCATAAAATCTAATATACATAACTGGTAATATTAAATTTTTTAAGAAAGGCGTCCAGGCTCTGCTTAAATGTTAGTAGTGAATCACTCATTACAACATCATGCGGCAGAGAGTTGCATAGTCTCACTGCTCGTACAGTAAAGAATCCTCGTCTGTGATTATGATTAAACCTTCTTTCCTCAAGACGTAGCGGATGCCCCCGTGTTCCAGTCGCAGGCCTAGGTGTAAAGAGCTCTTTGGAAAGGTCTCTGTACTGTCCCCTCATATTTTTATACATTGTGATTAGGTCCCCCCTAAGCCTTTGTTTTTCCAAACTAAATAACCCCAAGTTTAATAACCTGTCTTGGTGTTGCAGCCCACCCATTCCTCTAATAATCTAGGTCGCTCTTCTATCTACCTGTAAGATTATGCTATTTATAACCTTCTATACTTTTGCTAACAAGAAATGCATCCATTCCTCTCTTAAATTCATTCAGTGAGTTGGCCATCACCACTTCCTCAGGAAGAGAGTTCCAGAGCCTCACTGCTCTTACCGTGAAGAACCCTCTTCTATGCTGATGTAGGAATTTTCTTTCCTCCAATCGAAGAGGATGCCCCCTTGTTCTTGTCATAGTCCTTAGTACAAACAGATCATGGGAGAGATCTCTATATGGCCCTCTGATATACTTGTACATATTTATTAGGTCTCCCCTAAGTCTTCTCTTTTCTAGAGTAAATAGACCTAATTTTGATAACCTTTCCGTGTATTGTAATGCACCCACTCCATTTATTATTTTAGTAGCCCGCCTCTGAACCCTTTCAAGTTCAGTAATGTCTTTCTTGAGCACCGGCACCCAAAATTGCACACAATACTCCAAGTGTGGTCTGACGAGTGATTTGCACAGAGGGAGAATGATGTTTTCATCTCGTGCCCCCAGACCTCTTCTAATGCATCCATCACCCTATTTGCTTTGGTGGCTGCTGCCTGACACTGGGCACTCCAATTTAGATTCTTATTGACTAATATGCCTAAGTGTTTTTCCATGTCTGATTTCCCCAGCAGTTTCCCGTTTAGTAAGTAATCGTAGCATCTGTTTCTCCTTCCCATGTGCATAACCTTACACTTATCTGTGTTAAACCTCATTTGCCATTTTTCAGCCCAATTCTCCAATGTACTCAAATCCATCTGTAGTTGAAAACTGTCCTCCTTTGTGTTAACTACCTTACATAGTTTTGTATCATCTGCAAATACTGATATTTTACTCTGTAAACCATCCACCAGATCATTAATAAATATATTAAATAGTAGGGGGCCCAATACAGACCCCTGTGGCACCCCACTAGTAACCCTGGCCCAATCTGAGTATGCGCCATTAATAACCACTCTTTGTTTTCTACCACTAAGCCAGCTACCTACCCATCTACACACATTTTCCCCGAGCCCAAGCTTTCTCATTTTACTTAGCAGTCTTTTATGTTGGACAGTGTCAAATGCTTTACCGAAGTCGAGATAAATGACATCCAATGATTCTCCTCGCTCCATGTGAGAGCTTACATCCTCATAGAAGCTGATCAGGTTAGTTTGACAGGAGCGATCCTTCATAAATCCATGTTGATATGGAGTTAAACAATTATTAACATTGAGACATTCCATAATAGTATCCCTTAAAAACCCTTCAAACATTTTACCCACAACAGATTAAGCTATTATTTTACATAGGGGAAACACAGGGATTGAGAAGGGGATGTCCAAGTAGTGGAAAACCCCTATCAATTAATATATGGCAGGAGATAGGTAAACACTCCTCAAAATTGAAATCGCAACACCAAGAAGGAAATGTCTTGGAGTTCTGGAAATTACAGGATCAATAGACATATTAGTGAGATGCAAATGATGAAAAAAAAAATCAACAACATTTTCAAAAAATGCCATGAACAAGTCTTCACTAGGGAACGTCACACCTGTCCTATTCCTTGGATTATTGAGTGGGGTGGTATAAGGTACGGTATCCAGACCCTTTTAACCTTCATTCCAGTTGAACTAACAGCAGATCGTGGAACCAGTGGTTCGGCCATTTCTCCAATGTGTCCCAGGAGCCGTTTTTCAACACGACAAACCTAGGCTGCATGGTGCTCGTGTTACTGTGAGCAGCCTGTGTAACCTAAACATACTCCCATGGCCTGCAGCGTCTCCGGACTTGTCTCCCATGGTGTTGCCAGTTTCATTGTTGAGCAGGGGCAGACATACCATTGGTGCAACAGGGGCCCAGGAGGTAAGGAGATCCACTACAAACACCATGGCAGATGAAATTGGGCTTTAGGATGAGCTATTGGACTGCAAAGGGTCCATATATTGTTTTTGCTCAGTGGCCCTCTTCTGTTTGTGTCCGCTTTTGATCTTGAGGATTATAGATAGTTAGATGGATGGAGGGAGGGATGGATGGATGGATGGATGGATGGATACAGGGGTGGATGGGTAAAGGGATGGATGGATAGAGAGATAGATAGCTGGATGGAGGGATGGATGGATGGATGGTAGATGGATAGATAGAGGGATGGATAAATGGATAGAGATAAATAGATAGTGGGATAGATGAATGGATGGTTGAATAGATGGATAGATAGATGGATGGATGAATAGATGGATGGATAGATGGATGGATGGATAGATGGATGGATGAATAGATGGATGGATAGATGGATGGATGGATGGATAGATAGATAGATAGCTGGATGGATAGATGGATGGATGGATGGATAGATGGATAGATAGAGGGATGGATAGATGGATAGAGATAAATAGATAGTGGGATAGATGAATGGATGGTTGAATAGATGGATAGATAGATGGATGGATGAATAGATGGATGGATAGATGGATGGATAGATGGATGGATGAATAGATGGATGGATAGATGGATGGATGGATGGATAGATAGATAGATAGCTGGATGGATAGATGGATGGATGGATGGATAGATGGATAGATAGAGGGATGGATAGATGGATAGAGATAAATAGATAGTGGGATAGATGAATGGATGGTTGAATAGATGGATAGATGGATGGATGGATGAATAGATGGATGGATGGATGAATAGATGGATGGATGGATGGATGGATGGATGGATAGAGGGATGGATGGATGGATGGAGCTCCATGTGACCTGATGACAGATTCCAGTTGCCATTGTTTTTGTGCAAGTTAAAAAATGAAAACCGCTATTTAATTGGTTGCTATGGGCAACTCTTCCACATTTTTTTTTTTTTGTCAGCGCCATGTTCCTTATTTATAAAGCCTGTATGGAGTTCACACACAGTCGTAACCCAGGGACACTCTCTAGGATACAATCTGCGGCTTCCGCCCCCATCCCCCATCTTTTTGTAGTAAGTCATTGGCAGTAAATGAGCGCACCTCCTTGTGGCATTGAATCATCCCCCTCTTTTCCTCACGTGGGGTTTTCTAGGCAATTGTTTTAAATTGACAGTTTAGGAACTTGATGTAAAATCCAGGGCCGGGGTAGTAGTGGGTGTTTGCGCGCAGCCTTTGAAACATAAGCATCTCTGTATGTGCAGGCCTGGTTGCCATGGCGCTGTGCTAGGCCTTTGAAGGAAATCACAGTGAGGAATTGTAGGCCTCATGAATGCAGGAGGCCTGAATCTCCGCATCACACAACCTGCGCACATCCCTGCCACACAAATCTTTATTAAGGAAGCAATTTATTTGTTTTAGGACCCTACTATAGGTCAAAAAGAGAATCCATTTCCATGTGTCGTGTCTCTATTTAAGAAACATAATGCAAAATTTACATTTCTGCAATAAAAAAAATTACTTTTCTTCTTTTTTTTTTTTAGTGCATGGATCCTATATATTGGGATTGCATGACAAGCGTTCCTAGTGGAAGCTTATTTCTGTGGCTCCTCTATACTGTGATGAGGGGCAAGCACCCACCCCAAACACCCGTCTGTGGGATAAGTAACCATCCTGAAACATATGTCTGTGGGGCAAGCACCCACCCCAAACAGCCGTCTGTGTGGCAAGTACCCATCCCAAAACAGCCGTCCGTGGGGAAAGCATTGACACCAAAACAGTCATCTGTGGGGCAAGCACCTACCCAGAAACATACGTCTGTGGGGCAAGCACCCACCCCGAGACATATGTCTGTGGGGCAAGCACCCACCCCAAACAGCTGTCTGGGGGGCAAGTACCCACGCCGAAACATATGTCTGTTGGGTAAGCACCCATCACAAAACAACCGTCCGTGGGGAAAGCATCAACACCAATACAGGCATCTGTGGGGCAAGCACCTACCCCGAAACATACGTCTGTGGGACAGACCCACCTCGAAAAATACGGTATGTCTATGGAGCAAGCACCCATCCCAAAACAGCTGTCCGTGGGGAAAGCATCAACACTAATACAGTTGTCTGTGGTGCAAGCACCGACCCCGAAAAATTTCGTTTGTGGGGCAAGCACAGTCGGTTGTAGTTGAGCATGACCTTGTATGAGTATGACCCCATAAACCAACTTGCTTCTGCTAAGAACAAAAGGACTGGACATGTTGAAATCCAACAACCCTGTCTTTTTTTTTTTATCCCTGACACCTGCTGTTAGGGAGAATGTTACGACACCCCTATACACATTAGATGATTGCCTAGGTGGCCCAAGATGTCTGGCTGGCTTAGAGTACCTATCACCAGTTGGTGGCTGCTATTTTAATTGAAAAGGGTTTTCTGGTTTCAGAGATTTATTTAAAACTATGTTTTATGTTCAGTCTAATAAGTTTTATCATACGACACAACACGGAAAGTAAAATTATCACAAGATTTGAACGGTATTTTCCAGTTATACTGACATCAACATCAATGCAGAATATAAAACACATGGTATTGTCACTTACAGGCAATCCAACAAACACATATAAAACAAAATAACATGGGTTGGGTCCATATCTAACATACTGTATACCGTAATGATATAATCTCATTTAACCATTGCTGTAGGGGATAGGAACCAGTGAGGAGGGGGGGACTGGACACACAGCAAGGAATAAAGACAGGGAAAGGAAAAAAAGTGATTACGAAGCAGAAGGGAAAGAAAAAGAAGAAAAAGTTAGTTTAAAGGGAACCTGTCAGGTCCAATATGCGCCCAGAACCACGAGCAGTTCTGGGTGCATATTGCTATTCCCTGCCTAGGGCGGGCTTTACACGTTGCGAGATCGCTAGCATCGGCTAGCGATGTCCAGCGCGATAGCACACGCCTGCATCGTACAGGCAATATATGGTGTTTGCTGCCGTAGCGAACATTATCGCTACGGCAGCGTCACACGCACATACCTGGTCAGTGACGTCGCTGTGACTGCCAAACAATCCCTCCTTCAAGGTGGAGGTGTGTTCAGCGTCACAGCGACGTCACCGCCACGTCACCAAACGGCCGGCCAATAGCAGCAGAGGGGCGGAGATGAGCGGGACATAACATCCCACCCACCTCCTTCCTTCCGCATTGCTGGTGGACGCAGGTAAGGAGATGTTTGTCGTTCCTGCGGTTTCACACACAGCTATGTGTTGCTGCAGGAACGAGGAACAACATTGTACCTGCAGCAGGAACGACATTATGAAAATGAACGACGTGACACAAATCAGCGATTTTGTCACCTTTGCGCTTGTTCATTTTTCGCACCAATTCGCACCCATTGCGATGTCGCTTCCGGCGCCGGATGTGCGTCATCGACGTGACCCCGACGATATATCAGTAGCGATGTCGCAACGTGTAAACCCCCCCTAACTGTCCCTGCATCTGGTAGCATACACAAAGATCTTTAGAAAAAGTATTTCTAAAGATCTTTTATTGTATGCTAATGAGCTCGGGGACTAATCCCAAGGGATTGCGTCCCTTGCTAGTCGGCTCCATTAGCATGTTAGTACTCCCCTGTGGGTGTGCTAACATGCTAATGAATGCGCAGCATCAGAGGATGATCTCATTCTCCTCTCCGCCGCCATCGCCACCCGACACTGGATTTCAGGTGAAGTGCACATAACCCAAGAGTTTCGGTCATGCGCACTATGAAGCCAGGTATACGCGTCCTGACTTGAAACTAAAGTAGTCAACATGACCCAAACTCGGGGGTCATGCGCACTGAACCAAAATCCAGCGTTGGACGCGATAGCAGCGGAGAGGTGAGTGAGATCATCCTCTGACGCTGCACATTCATTAGCATGTTACCACACCCACAGGGGCGTACTAACATGCTAATGGGTCTGACTAGCAAGGGAAGAAACGCCCAGGGGACTAGTGCCCTCACTCATTAGCATAAGGTAAAAGATCTTTAGAAATACTTTTTCTAAAGATCTCTTTATCTATTCTACTAGGTACAGAGACGGTTAGGCAAGGATCGGCAATATACACCCAGAACTGCTCGTGGTCCAGGGTGCAAATTGGACCTGACGGGTTCCCTTTAAGTCGCCGTACAATCCCAGGGGCCCCAAAAAAATTATCCACGGGAGGGGAGAGGGTCTTCCTTCAAAGACCCCCAATCAGCTCTTGATATTGTGGGGTGTCCAAGAAGAGTATCCAAGATCCCCACCCTTGAATGAACTTATCCGACCTCCCATTAATTTAAGCTGTGAGGACCTCCTTAAAACTGTTTTACTCATCCTCTCCAAATCCATCGCTGAGTCTTCACCACTTCTCCTGGTGTCTGTGATTGTCTGCAGTGCTGACGTCACAAAAGAATTACCCATGGGGGTCATAAATATGATTCACAGCGATGGTTTGACACCGTGAAAATGTTTGAATATTTTTTTCTAATGAATAGACTTTTTTAATTGACACTAACATCTGTGGTTGCCTTAAATTATCCATTCTCCGATGCTAAATGATTAAATACGAGGCTGATGAGCAGCATGTAATAGTCAGATCTCTAGTGTTTATCCCGGTTTGTGACCCGGTCACTGGCAGCTTCCTGATGTATCAGAAAAACATCGTCCTTTCCGTTTATTCCTGAAATTGCTCACATCAAGACATTTGGCGATACCGAATGTCAAGGCAAATGGAGAAATCGCTCTGGTCGCATTCTTAGGTTGTAACAGCGTCGAGTGAACGAAGTCATGACAAAAAAACCTCTTTCATTGAGCCGCAATTACAATCAATCTCACTTTCTCCTGCATTTTACAATGATATGGCGGCTATTCACCTTTTCACAGTAATCCACGACTCCCCCGCTCCTCTCATCCGCTTTTTTTGCATTGTTGACAGATATTTCTCTTGTTCAAGGACGCTGAGAGGAATCTGTTCCTAAATACATTTTTTGGGTGAAAGTTCAGGTTTTCCAAGTGCTCTGCTTTCGCACAGGATGTAATTTTGATAACCGCAAAAAAATAACATTTAAAGGGAGCCTGTCACCAGATTTGGCGACTATAAACTGCGGCCACCACCACCGGGCTCTTATATACAGCATTCTAACATACTGTATATAAGAGCCCAGGCCGCTGTGCAGAATGTAAAAAACACTTTATAAGACTCACCTAAACGGTCGATGCGGAGCAGATGGGTCAGATGGTTGTGTCCGTTTGCGGCGCCTCGTCTTTTGGCCACCTGTGTCCTCCTTCTTCTGAAGCCGGGGTGCATGACCTTCCTACTCACTAGTCGGCACTAAGGTCCCACTCAGGCGCACTACAATACTTTGATCTGCCCTGCTCAGGGCAGATAAAAGTGCGCCTGCGCAGGACCCCAGTGTTGGCTAGTGTGCATGACAAAGGACGTGTCATCCACACTAGCTTCAGAAGACTGAGGACAAAGATGGCCGAAAGAGGAAGCGCCGGTAACAGAGAACGGAGACGCCCATATGACCAATCTGCTCCTCAACGACCGTTTAGGTGAGTATTATGAAGTGTTTTTTACGTTCTACACAGCGGCCTTGGCTCCTATATACAGTATGTTAGAATGCTGTATATAAGACCCCACTGGTGGTGGCCACAGCTTATAGTCACCAAATCTGGTGACAGGTTCCCTTTAAAGGGCACCTATCACTGAATGTTCATTTATATAAAGTACTCGGCAAAAATTTTAAACAGGTGTAAAAAAATGCTATAAACTTAAAAGCGTTAATAAATAGAAGTGTTAATAGTTTATTTCTATCAATTAACAAATCAAAGTAAATGATCAAAAGAGAAATCACCACTCAATTCCTTCAAAACAATATTTAAGGGGTTGTCTACTACTAGGACATCCCTTACTGATTCCAGATGTTTGCCCCAGGTAAAATAATAAAGATTATGCTCACCTCCCATACCGGGACCGTTCCAGCAGTGCCACGGCTCGTGGTGCTGAAGCTCACGTGGGGTTGTGATGTAATGCGAGCTCCGCGTCCTATCAGAGCCGGCTTTCTTCTCCCCTCCTTGGACCAAATGAGTTAATCATCAGGAAGTAAGCACACCCGCAGTGCTCACTTCCTATTGATTGTTCATTTGGTCCGATACCGGGGAGAAGGAAGCCGGCGCTGACTGGACTCGAGACTCACTTGACGTCACAACCACACATAAGCCCCCCGCATTGTGACCCGTGGCACCACTGGAACGATTTCGGTACGGCAGGTGAGTGTAGTCTTTATTTTACCTGGGGCAAATGTGACGCCGTTGACTCTATCAGGGTGTCATAGGGAACTGCACTCTTTTCTCTTATGGTGCAGAACTCGCCCTCCATGGTTCTGGGATCCAACTACTGGTATTGCTTCCATCAGCACTCAAATCCTAACCACACCTCACGCCACACCCTGTCAGGCACACCAGTTGGTGGTCTAGCTGGAGTAGGGCCACCCGCCTAGGGGTCAGGCAGACTGTTGTGCGGGACATAGTTAGTTGCGTAGTAGCCCTCAGAGAGTGAGGAGCTGAGGGAGTTGTAGCTCCCTGGGTGACTTTGGTTAGGTCGCAGACGGTGGTCTGGGACCGGAGGAGTCGGAGACCTGCTCGCAGGGTATTGGAGAAGGGTGCCCAGACTTAGTTTTGGAGAACGGTCAGCACCGGAAAGTCCAGTATCCAGACCGGTACCGAGCACGGCAGGGTACAGGACCCTAGATCAGGGAGTAGCTTCACGCAACCTAGTAATTCACCTGTGGAGAATAATCTCTTTATGAACTTTCCCGAAGAGCTCAGAGATCGAAGGCACCAACACAACGAGGGGGATAGAGCTTTCCAGCTTATGCGGCCCACTGAAATCCAAAGTGTCAGCCATCGAGAGCACAGCTTCCCTATTGAACTATAGGGAGTGGGACCCTGATCGCTTCAGGCCGTGGGGTCACTCAGAAACATCTATCTACATGTGCATGGAGGCAGGCTCCGGACCACTAAGCAATACCAGCGGGAACGGATACCCGGACAAGCTCCCCAGAGTGGCAGCGGCACCCAGAGACTTGGTTTACTTCTGTGTCAGAGTCTGCTTAATGGTTGCACCAACATCCACACAGCCTGAGCGAGTACACTGCCCTCCCTGCATCCTGCCTGTCTGCATAGCCTGTACAATGCTATCCTTCACCTATCCTCCAGAGTCCTGGGGTCTCCCCTACCCGTGGAGGGAACATCATCTTTCTTCCCCGCTCCATCTCCCCCCGGGTACTCCCATCGGCAGCGGCGGAACTCCCCTTACTGTGAACCACGGGTGGCGTCACGAACTCTCCCTTGTAAATATTCCTCCCTTTACATTTGAAGTGGCCGCAAGCCCTCGGGTCCGGAGACCCTCGAGCCACGGTAACCCCGGATCCGAGCAGTTCAACTGCTGCAGGGGCGGCACAGAAACATCTTGAATCAGAAGGAAATGTCCTAGTAGTGGACAACCTCTTTAAAGCATCAATCCTTCTAGGTTCACTTGCACACAGCTTTTGAAGGAGGTCTTTCCAAACATTTGGCGGCTCTAACCACAGATCCTCTGTGTATGAGGCATGTGCAGATCCTTCTGTCTCTTCATGTAATCTCAGACAGACTGGATGATTTTGAGATTAGGGCTCTGTGGGGGCCGGACCATCACTTCCAGGACTCCTGGTTTTTCTCTGATGATAGTTTCTAATGACATCAGCTGTATATTTGAGGTAGTTGTCCAGCTGCAGAATAAATTTGCAGTCAATCAGATGACGTTTCTGATGATATTGCATGACAGATTATGTTTCTTTTATTATCCTCCACGTTGCCATTTCTTGGTGTCCTCAATCCTTAGAAATACATTCATTTAGCCATCATGCATTACGATCTGGGAAGCATCTTATGGTCATGTCACACACAACGACAGCGACGACGACGTCGCTGCTAAGTCACCATTTTCTGTGACGTAGCAGCGACCTTGCTAGCGATGTCGCTGTGTGTGACATCCAGCAACGACCTGGCCCCTGCTGTGAGGTCGCCGGTTGTTATTGAATGTCCTGGACCATTTTTTAGTCGTTGCTCTCCCGCTGTGAAGCACACATCGCTGTGTGTGACAGCGACAGAGCAACAACTGAATGTGCAGGCAGCAGGAGCCGGCTTCTGCGGACGCTGGTAACCAAGGTAAATATCGAGTAACCAAGCAAACGCTTGGTTACCCTATATTTATCTTTGTTACCAGAGTCCGCAGCTTCTTGAAGCCGGCTCCCTGCTCCCTGCACACGTAGCCAAGGTACACATCGGGTAACTATAAGCAAAGCGGTTTGCTTATTAACCCGATGTGTACTCTGGCTACGAGTGCAGGGAGCCAGCGCTAAGCGGTGTGCGCTGGTAACCAAGGTAAATATCGGGTAACCAAGCGAAGCACTTTCCTTGGTTACCCCGATATTTACCTTAGTTACCAAGCGCAGCATCGCTTCCACGCGTCGCTGGGGGCTGGTCGCTGGTGAGATATGCCTGTTTGACAGCTCACCAGCGACCATGTAACGACGCAGCAGCGATCCTGATAAGGTCAGATCACTGGTCATGATCGCTGCTGTGTCGCTACGTGTGACCTAGGCTTTAACCTAGTTTCCCATGGTTGGCTGTTGACTATTGCCAAATTTTGTCAAAGTTTGCCAAACTTTAGACTAACAATATGTTTTATCGAGCGAATGCTGAATGTTACATGTTAATTCTCCTTCCCAGAGCTAAGTTCAGACAGTGTATGATAGCATGGGAAAATATTAGACCAACCCTTTGGCTTAGGTCTAAATCTAAAACATGTCTCTTGCGTGAAGAAGCTGAACATAAAAGAGGCCTTCCTCTGAAGATACATCCATGCAGCTTTGGGTGGTCTTCTAGCGAAAAGCTTGGAACTTCCCACTTGGGTAATTATATCCAAATGTGATTCCCACATAATATAGGTCAGTGGAGTACAAGCCAACATCTGCCTGTTTCTCCAACACTTCACCTGCAGATATATCTGGATGTCGAGAACATTAACCAATTCTGGGAAAGTTAGTTTCATCCCATGATCGATGCAGGCCGAGGCTTTCCTCCTGCGAGAGCAAAGAATGTGACAGTGAAATCCAACATGACTTGACATGACATATCCCTCACTACGATATCTGCAGGCAGGGGACAATATAGAGGGGCTATGGGCATGACATTGTCACATTGGGCAAACTTTTATCAACTCTATGGATTTGGTCTCTTTAAGCGTTTTTTTGTTTTTTTTTTACTTAAATGCGTGTATCTTTGGCTAAAAATATATATTTTTTCAATTAGATTTTATTAAAAAAATAAAAAAAAAGATGCCATTTACGTACTTTCCATAGCCTCTGTGTTGCACTGTCTATCGATGGCTGCAGAATGAGTTGACTGAGATAGTGTCAGTGAGCTCCTTCTGGCGGAAGAGTTTATAACTTGCCTCTTCTGAAACTCCTCTCAGCTGATTAAGGGCCACATAAAAGTTGAGCTAAACTTTAAGTGAACCTGTCAGATTCAATTCTGGGTGCATATTTTTAATCCCTGCCTAAATGTACCTGTATCTAGTAGCATAGATAAAGAGATATTTAGAAGAGTATTTCTAAAGATCCTTTATTATATGCTAATGAGCGCAGGGACTAGTCACTAGGGCATTATTTCCCCTGACTAGTCCACTCTCTTAGGATGTTAGTATGCCCACAGGGGGGTGTCGAAACATGCTATTCAGTGCCCATTGTCCAGTGTACTCAGCAGTGATGCACGTTCCTGTGTCTGTTGTCACCACTTCAGACACTGGTTTTAGGCTTTGTGCACATGATCAGAAGTCACCGCACTTTCGGTCATACGCACTATGAAGCCGAGTGTACACGTCCCGGCTTCATAGAGGTCTAGTGTGCATGACCGGGAGTGCTGGGACTTCTGATCATGCGCACTGACCCTAAACCCGGCGTCTGAGGTGGTGACAATGGACACAGCTACGCGCATCACTGCTGATGATGCTGGGCAGTGGGTATTGAATAGCATGTAAGGCTGCTTTCACACTACGTTTTTTTAATATGCGTCATGAACGTTTTTTTGCTGTAAAAAGTGGATCCTGTTTTTACAAAGAAAAACGCATGCAAACACATGTGTTATTTTGCAGGATCCTGCCACTTGAAGTTTATGGGCGGGCATTGAAGACGTGATCGGGAGTGAGGGGAACTGAACGTGATAGACTGGGAGCCGGTATCTGACAGCTGCCGACGCTGGTAACCAAGGTAAACATCGGGTAACTAAGTGAAGTGCTTTGCTTGGATACCCGATATTTACCTTGGTTACGAGCGTCTGTAGCTGCTTGGAGCCGGGCTGCCTGCTCCCTGCACACGTAACCAAGGTAAACATCGGGTAACTAAGAGAAGCGCTTTGCTTGGATACCCGATATTTACCTTGGTTACGAGCGTCTGTAGCTGCTTGGAGCCGAGCTGCCTGCTCCCTGCACACGTAACCAAGGTAAACATCGGGTAACTAACCGAAGCGCTTTGCTTGGTTACCCGATATTTACTTTGGTTACGAGCGTCCGCCGCTCTCAGGCGGGGGAGAGAGAGAGACTGATCACGCCAGGCTGGTTTCTGGGCATGCTCAGTAGAGCAAGCAGGATCCTGTCTATCAGCATGCCAGCGTTCACATGCGATTGCGTGCAGTATAGTCAGGATCCAGTGAAAAACAGTATTTGGACGCAGCTCAAAAGCTCTGCAAGTAGCGTTTTTGAAAAAAGTTAAAAAACTGTAAGTCGCAGGATCCTCACTATAACGCACGCAAACGCAGGTGAGCGCATGTTGACGCGAGTCCATTGCAAATGCATTGAAATCAAAACGCATTTGCACTGGATCCATTTTTGCGTTAAAAAAACGTTCATGACGCATGTTAAAAAAACGTAGTGGGAAAGCAGCCTAAGCATGCCCCTGTGGGCTAACATGCTAAGAGGGTGGACTAGTCCCTGGCCTCATTAGCATATCATAAAGGATCTTTAGAAATACTTTTTCTAAAGATTTCTTTATCTATGCTAGTGTATACAGGGACGGTTAGGCAGTGATTAGCAATATGCAGCCAGAACTGCTCATTTTTCTGGGGGCATATTGCGCCTGACAGGTTCCCTTTAAATCGGCTGAGAAGGACTCGGTAGGAAGATACAGAACAAAATTGCAAAAATGATTTGTAACCAAAAATACCTGCTCTTATATATATATAAAAAAAATTGCCCCAAGGTGTCCATATTCTTTAGAGGGAATCTGTCACAAGGATTTTGTTGTCATTTGACAGCAGCATGATGTAGGGGCTGAGACCCTGATTCCAGCCATAGCCCATAAACTAGGCTGTTTTTAGAATATAAAATTGCATATAAACACTTAAAGGATAACCAAATGTGGAACATTAGCAAATGTGACCGATTAAAGTCATAACGAAACGTGCCGTTTCTGCAAAACTGACCAGGGAATCCTGCCGAATGCATGTGTCCTGCCCAGACTGATGATTGAGAACTGGCAGAAAGCCAGGCCCAGTAGCTTGATATTAGCCTAATCTTTTTTTTTTTTCCTGAACTCTACACTATTCTCTCCTCCCTCTGGAGCTTGCAGTCATTCAGTCACTAGGCATTTCCCACTGGCTGATTTGCAAATGTACGTGTCCAACTCAACACTTTCTCCGAAAAGCATTTAGTCCATTCATGCACATGTCACCAGTTCCCACCACAGCAGAAACACTACTGTCTGGGCCGGGGCTGACTCATATTTGCCTTTAATGCTTTCTTCTAAGACTCTTAAAGGGAACCAGTCATCAGATTTGGGGCCTATAAGCTGCGGCCACCACCAGTGGGCTGTTATATACAGTATTCTAACATGTTGTATATAAGAGCCCAGGCCGCTGTGTAGAACGCAAAAAACACGTTATAATACTTACCTAAACGGTCGGTGCGGAGCAGATGGGTCGGATGTGTATCTCCGTTCTCCGGTACCGGCATCTCCTCTTTCGGCCATCTTTGTCCTCCCTCTTCTGAAGCTAGTGTGGATGACGCGTCCTTTGTCATGCACATAAGCCGACACTGGGGTCCTGCGCAGGCGCACTTTGATCTGCCCTGAGAAGAGCAGATCAAAGTATTGTAGTGTGCCTGCACGGGACCTCAATGCCGGCGGGTGTGTAGGACACGTCATGCACCCCAGCTTCAGAAGAAGGAGGACAAAGATGGCCAAAAGAGGAGGCGCCGGTACCGGAGAAAGGTGGTGCAGACTGGGTGAATGGGTGTCTCTGTTCTCCGGTATCAGCGACTCCTCTATCGGCCATCTTTGTCCTCCTTCTTTTGAAGCCTGGGTGCGTGACGCGTCCTATGTCATATGACCACATGCGCCGGCATTGAGGTCCTGCGCGGGGGCACTACAATGCTTTTATCTGCCCTGCTGAGGCCAGATCAAAGTGCGCCTGCGCAGGACCTTTTTTTATTATATATTATATTTTTATTATAACATTAGTGTTTTTGTTTAGTTTTTTTTTTTTGAGGACAGTTTAAAAAAAAAAAAAAAAAAGTTTATCGTGTACTGGAACGCACTGCATAGGCAGGAACTGAGACTATAAAAGTTGACTTTTGTGAACGGAGGGACAGATTTGCTGGGAGAGATGTCAGGCTGTGAATAGGAGAATGATTTTGGTTAGGACTGGGGTGAAGGATAGTGATGGGATTAGGGAAAGGGTTAAGGTCAGGATGGGGTAAAGAAATCTAATATATAAAGCTGAATATATGTGTGTGTGTGTGTGTGTGTGTGTATGTGTGTATGTCCGGGATTGGCATCTGCACCGTCGCAGTTACAGCCGCAAAATTTTGCACACTCACACGTCTGGACCCCGAGAGCGTCATAGGCTATGTTTTGAGGGGAAATTTTAACCCCGAGCTTTACAGTAATTTGACAAAAAACCTGCCTCCATTAAAGCGAATGTAGCTGGGAGCCACAGTGCAGCGAGAACTTCAGAAGAATGCGCAGCCACGCACTTATATGGAATGTTGGCTTGTCACAATGCAGCCAGGGAAAGAGACAGACACAGACAAAGAGAGACAGACACAGGGAAACAGACAGACAGGGAAAAAGAGGGAAAGAGACAGACACAGACAGGGAAAGAGACAGACACAGACAGGGAAAGAGACAGACACAGACAGGGAAAGAGACAGACACAGACAGGGAAAGAGACAGACACAGACAGGGAAAGAGACAGACACAGACAGGGAAAGAGACAGACACAGACAGGGAAAGAGACAGACACAGACAGGGAAAGAGACAGACACAGACAGGGAAAGAGACAGACACAGACAGGGTAAGAGACAGACAAAGAGACAGACACAGACAAAGAGACAGACTGACAGGGAAAGAGACAGACTGGGAAAGAGAGGGAAAGCGAGAGACAGGTTAAGAGACAAACAAAGACAGGTAAAGAGACAGACACAGACAAAGAGAGACAGACACAGGGAAACCGACAGACAGGGAAAGAGAGGGAAAGAGACAGACAGGTAAAGAGACAAAGAGACAGACCCAGGGAAAGAGACAGAGGGAAAGAGAGGGAAAGAGACAGGAAAAGAAACATACAGCGAAAGTGACATAGATAGAAAGACAGACAGGGAAAGAGAGAGACAGACAAAGAGAGAGAGACAGAGCGATATGTACAGAGAGGGAGACAGACAGAGAATGGGAGAGAAACAGAGAGACAGTTACTATCCCGGGCAGCGGATATTGTGTGCAGAATACATTTTTGTTAATACATTCTATTTTGTTAACAACAGTTATTAACCCGGGCGAAGCCGGGTAGTACAGCTAGTCTATATATATAATTGCCTTATTCTGTCTGTCTGTCTGTCTGTCTGTCATGCTCCGAAATTGTGTCCTTACGGTGACACAAAGCTGATTGGCCGCTGGGCTCGCCATGGCCCCGCCCCCCCACACGGATTGGCCTCTCGCCCCGGCTCTCTGCAGGCCCCGCCCCCCTCACGCAATCCACGCTCGCTCTGGCCCAACTGACACGGAGCCCCGATTCCCAGGTGAGTACACACACATCACATCACACTCACTCTCACACTCACTCTCACACACACCTCACACATCACAACATGCTGGGATATCGCTTGCTTCTACACCGGCTCCGTCAGGATCCCGGCAGCGCCACACATAACCTTGCGATGCTGGGATCTTCACGGAGGCCGTGAACGCTGGTAACCATTATACACATCGGGTAACTAAGGTCCCTTAGTTACCCGATGTGTATCATAGTTACCAGTGTTCACCGGCTCACACTCACTCTCACACACACATCACACACACATCACATCGCATCCACACATCAAGGTCCTGCAGCTGCGGAACATACACACACATAACAGCACACACACACACACATACACACACAAATCAGATCACACTCACACACACCTCACACATCACATCGCATCCACATACTCACAACATCCTGGGATATCGCTTGCTTCTCGGCCTCGATACTGTGCTGTTGTGATCTTCCAGGACCTGCCGGAGGATCACATGGCCAGAAGCGTGTGATATCCCCGGATGTTGTGAGTATAAGCGCGTATGTGCGATATCGTCAGTGTCTGTGTGTGTGAGTGTATGCGATCGGGTGTGTGTGAGTGTATGCGATCGGGTGTGTGTGAGTGTATGCGATCGGGTGTGTGTGAGTGTATGCGATCGGGTGTGTGTGAGTGTATGCGATCGGGTGTGTGTGAGTGGATGCGATCGGGTGTGTGTGAGTGGATGCGATCGGGTGTGTGTGAGTGGATGCGATCGGGTGTGTGTGAGTGGATGCGATCGGGTGTGTGAGTGTCGGCAGAGGAGCACGGCGTGCTGGAGGAGGCTGGGAGCAGAGAGGCTGATCATGGGGAAGGCTGGGAGTAGAGAGGCTGATGCTGGGGGAGGCTGGGAGGGGGAGGCTGGGACGAGGGAGGCTGATGCTGGTGGAGGCTGATGCTTGGGGAGGCTGATGCTGGGGGAGGCTGGAAGGAGAGAGGCTAATGCTGGTGGAGGCTGATGCTTGGGGAGGCTGATGCTGGGGGAGACTGGGAGGGGAAGGCTGATGCTGAGGGAGGCTGGGAGGAAGGAGGCTGGGAGGAGAGAGGCTGATCCTGGGGAAGGCTGGGAACGGGAGGCTGATGCTGAGGGAGGCTGATGCTGAGGGAGGCTGGGAGGGGAAAGCTGATGCTGGGGAAGGCTGGGAGGACGGAGGCTGGGAGGAGAGAGGCTGATCCTGGGGAAGGCTGGGAACGGGAGGCTGATGCTGGGGAAGGCTGATGCTGAGGGAGGCTGGGAGGGGAAAGCTGATGCTGGGGAAGGCTGGGAGGAGAGAGGCTGATCCTGGGGAAGGCTGGGAGAGGGAGGCTGATGCTGGAGGAGGCTGGAAGGAGAGAGGCTAATGCTGGTGGAGGCTGATGCTTGGGGAGGCTGATGCTGGGGGAGACTGGGAGGGGAAGGCTGATGCTGAGGGAGGCTGGGAGGAAGGAGGCTGGGAGGAGAGAGGCTGATCCTGGGGAAGGCTGGGAACGGGAGGCTGATGCTGAGGGAGGCTGACGCTGAGGGAGGCTGGGAGGGGAAAGCTGATGCTGGGGAAGGCTGGGAGGAAGGAGGCTGGGAGGAGAGAGGCTGATCCTGGGGAAGGCTGGGAATGGGAGGCTGATGCTGGGGAAGGCTGATGCTGAGGGAGGCTGGGAGGGGAAAGCTGATGCTGGGGAAGGCTGGGAGGACGGAGGCTGGGAGGAGAGAGGCTGATCCTGGGGAAGGCTGGGAACGGGAGGCTGATGCTGGGGAAGGCTGATGCTGAGGGAGGCTGGGAGGGGAAAGCTGATGCTGGGGAAGGCTGGGAGGACGGAGGCTGGGAGGAGAGAGGCTGATCCTGGGGAAGGCTGGAAGGAGAGAGGCTAATGCTGGTGGAGGCTGATGCTTGGGGAGGCTGATGCTGGGGGAGACTGGGAGGGGAAGGCTGATGCTGAGGGAGGCTGGGAGGAAGGAGGCTGGGAGGAGAGAGGCTGATCCTGGGGAAGGCTGGGAACGGGAGGCTGATGCTGAGGGAGGCTGACGCTGAGGGAGGCTGGGAGGGGAAAGCTGATGCTGGGGAAGGCTGGGAGGAAGGAGGCTGGGAGGAGAGAGGCTGATCCTGGGGAAGGCTGGGAATGGGAGGCTGATGCTGGGGAAGGCTGATGCTGAGGGAGGCTGGGAGGGGAAAGCTGATGCTGGGGAAGGCTGGGAGGACGGAGGCTGGGAGGAGAGAGGCTGATCCTGGGGAAGGCTGGGAGAGGGAGGCTGATGCTGGAGGAGGCTGGAAGGAGAGAGGCTGATGCTGGCGGAGGCTGATGCTGGGGAGGCTGGGAGAGGGAGGCTGATGCTGAGGGAGGCTGGGAGGAGGGAGGCTGGGAGAGGTAGGCTGAGAGAAGAGAGGCTGATGCACACACACACACACACACACACACACACACACACACACACGCGCGCGCGCGCACTGCACAACACACCACACACACACACACACACTGGGAACCACAAACAACTGCCCTACACAGACACCCACACACACAGACAACGCTGCACACACACAACACCCAACACACAAACACCGCGGCACACACAAATATACGCACATACCGCACAACACACACATTGCACAAAACATACCTCCCCCCAAAACACACCACACACACACAAACCGCGCAACACACACACAACGCTACAGACACACAGCGCTCCACAAACAACGCAACACACGCAACACACATACAACACCGCTCTCACCCCCCGTCACACCCAGACAACACCCAGAACATGTACAGCGCCCTACACAAACACTTGGTAACTACAGACAACAACATCTCTCTCTATATATATATATATATATATATATAACAAAAATCATACATGAACTACACAATACGGAAATTCTAGAATACCCGATACGTAGAATCGGGCCACCTTCTAGTAGTTACATAAGAAAATAAAACAAAAAAATGAAGCAAACAAATACGGTACACAAATATGTTTTATTTAGATTTTCCTTATTCTCATGCTTCCTTACATGTCCCTTCCATCGGAGATCCATGTACCTGCGGTAACGTTGGGCCCGCTCCTTACTGTCGGGTTTGATCACGTAGAGCGGTCACCGAATGGAGATGGAGGACAAGACGTAAAAGCAAAAGTATATTCCTATGTAGCGGGGCAGAAAGTCATTGCAAAAACACAAAAACAAACAGTGTGCGGCTGTTGTCTGATGGGCGCTATTTCTGCTCTGCTAAACTTTAGAGGGGTTTTTATTTAACTCTTCGCTACTTTTGTGATTAATTTTTTATGTCGGATGCTTTTACTTACATATAAGATGTACATGTAAGTAAAGCCTAGATGTGTGTGTTCACTGGTGCATTAAAGGGTAGGTAAGATTTTGCAAACATTGCATCTAAAACAAAACCAAAGTGACTTTGCTGATTAATAATGTCTTGGATTAAACCGCTACCAGACACTTCTAAGCGCCGCTTATCTCCAGAGAGCGCAAAAGGGATCGGGTGCTCGAATTCAATGTGCCGAGCCTTCATTCAGATCATTTCGGGGCTATTGGGAAAGCCCCTGTATACATTGCATGCAAATGAGAAACCCGTGCGTGCTGGATCAGACTACATATATGGCTTCTTTGTAATTTTCTAAGTATCTAGTCGGATTCTGGGCCAGGAATTGGTATATCACATATTCACGGCCATGTCACCGACGCTGGCGAATCTTCACAGCGTCCAGTGTGCGCAATGTGAGGATTCACAAGTCTGCAGTCACATAGAGTAACATGGAAGGACTGCAGACTTGTGGATTTAGACCGGACAACTCCTTTATCCCCTTAAAGGGGTTGTCCACTACTTTTACATTGATGGTCTATCCTTAGGGGTACTTTGCACGCTGCGACATCGCTAGCCGATGCTTGCAATGCCGAGCGCGATAGTACCCGCCCCCGTTGCACATGTGATATTTTGTGATAGCTGCCGTAGCGAACATTATCGCTACGGCAACTTCACACGCACTTACCTGCCCTGCGACGTCGCTCTGGCCGGCGACCCGCCTCCTTCCTAAGGGGGCGGGTCGTGCGACGTCACACGGCAGGCGGCCAATAGAAGCGGAGGGGCGGAGATGAGCGGGATGTAAACATCCCGCCCACCTCCTTCCTTCCGCATTGGCGGTGGAGGCAGGTAAGGAGATGTTCCTCGCTCCTGCAGCTTCACACACAGCGATGTGTGCTGCCACAGGAACGAGGAACAACATCGTATCTCCTATTGGTGAGACATTATGAAAATGTCCGACGCTACACAGATCACCGATTTACGACGCTTTTACGATCGTTTATCGGTGCTTCTAGGCTTTACACGTTGCGACGTCGTTACCGGCGCCGGATGTGCGTCACTTTCAATTTGACCCCGACGATATTGCAGTAGCGATGTTGCAACGTGCAAAGTACCCCTTAGCATAGGTCATCAAGGTATGATCACCCGGTGTCACCCCGCTGATCAGCTGTTCTCGGTCCCGGCGACGGCAGCAGGTGGCTGGAAATGCTCAGCTCCAGAGCTGCTCCCTCTTCTCATAGCGGCTGTGGCCGAATACTGCACATCAGCCTCCTATTCAGATCTCCTATTTATTAGAATGGAATTTTTCTCATCTCACAAATGTACTAGTCCACCTTTGTGATCTTTGTTGCTGTCTATGCAGCGCACTTAAGGGACTTGACGTTGCGATTGTCTGATTGCTTATCTGATTGCTTGTGCTATACAGAGCAATGCATCAGCATCGCGCTATAAAGCAGAAATCACAATCTCCTATGAATGTCGCTTGCAGCTGGCGTTCACAGGAGGATTGTCATGACAGACACAGGGGTCATCAGCTGACCATTAGGCTGTCATGAAAAACCATCAACGCCCTGCGATCATGTTATGGGAGGACTGATGGGAGCAGGGAATGACTTGTACCCCTGTCAGCATGTGTTAAATCCCGCTATCAGAGACTAAAGGCCGCTTTACATGCTGCGATATCGGTACAGATATCGCTAGCATGCGTACCTGCCCCATCGGTTGTGCGACATGGGCAAATCGCTGCCCGTGGCGCACAACATCGCTCAGTACCATCACACTACTTACCTCCCTACCGATGTCGCTGTGACTGGCGAACCGCCTCCTTCCTAAGGGGGCGGTTCGTTCAGCGTCACAGCGACGTCACTAAGTGGCTGCCCAATAGCAGAGGAGGGGCGGAGATGAGCGGGACGTAACATCCCGCCCACCTCCTTCCTTCCTCATTGCCGGCGGCCGCAGGTAAGGTGAGGTTCCTCATTCCTGCGGTGTCACACATAGCGATGTATGCTGCCGCAGGAGCGACGAACTACATCGTACACGCAGCAGCAGCAGCGATAATCGAGAATAGGGGGGCATGTCACCGATGAGCAATTTTGAACATTTTTGCGACGATTCAAAATTGCTCAGAGGTGTTACACGCAACGACATCGCTAAAGCGGCCGGATGTGCATCACAAATTCCGTGGCCCCAACGACATCGCTTGAGCGATGTCGCAGCATGTAAAGCGACCTTAATGGCGGGATTTAAGTGGTGAAAAGTTGTGGCTAAATTTCCGATCCACCCCCGGCTGTTAGAGGCACATATTGGCTGATCAGATCAGCCAACGTGTGCAGGGAAAGCTCCAGGCTCATCGTGCGGGCTCGCATCAAAGGCAGGGAGACGACCCATAACAGACATAGTGGGTCATTAAGGCTAGCTGGGATCACTGTGCGCTTAGCTCCTAATCCTGGACACCTTTCTGCAGCTCCACAGTGCAGATGATGCCTCATGTATCAGCATCGGGAGCACAAACCGTTTAGGCCAGCAGCACAACCATGCTTCTGGCCTAAACGGTCATTCAATCAGGAGCACACCGCCCCATCCCACCCCCTAGGAATGAGGAAGGCTGGAGAGTAATATGAGCTGGGATGAATTCTTTAATGACGTGGTAACCTGTACATTACTCTACAACTCAATGTTGTGCCATCCCTTTGTTAATGTTACTAGAAATTTTAATAATTGTGTGTTTATATTTTGGGTATATCCATGCACAGTCAGCGCTAATTAAATTGGGGAATCGTAACGTTCAGTTGATGATTTAGTTTTACAAGAGGAATAGCACAATACATAGAAAGCTGAGACGTCTGTGTGAAATGACATGTAAAAAATTCTGAAAAATAGGAAACCTCTGCAAAGTATACGGTATATTGATTGGGAATGCTCATCTATATGATGTGTACACAGTGTAGCAGCCATTATTCCCCATCAGTAGTTCCTAGGCTTTGCTGGTGTGTTCTCCAGCAGTCATGGCCGGTAATGGCTCTTTCAGACAACCTCGCAGACATTAAGATCCATGCTCGTCTCGGAGGAATCCATCCTGTAGGTGAGCTTGCACTTTCCAGTTGAATGCACATTGTTAAAAATGCTGGTCGACAATTGAGTGCTCACGCACAAAAATATTTAGGGCTCACAGCTTGTTGTATAGTGCCGGGCTCGAAATAGAAATAATCCAGCCTTGCCATAGTACCGCACAATATGATTACACTGGAGTACAATAGGAGACAGGACTTGGCCACATTACATGAGAAAAAAAAATATATACCTATAGGGTGCGATTCATTATGACATTTTCACTCTTTTTGTCTTGTTTTTGGTGCTTTTAACCTGTTTTTTTTAGCCAAATATTTCTTTTGATTTCCACACTTTTTTTTGTCTATCTTATGTGTTCTCCTTTTTTCTTTTGCAAATGTAAATTTATTTTTTGTTTTTAAAAGATCTTCACTTGCGACTTTGTAAAAGAGTTATACAATTTTTTGTGCAAATGTATTTCCCCTTTTGAGTGATTTTATGTACGTCTGTATTTTTTTGCACCAAATTCTTTGACATTTTAGAGGAACCTTTTGCTCTAAAAAGAGCTAAAAATGTAAAATACAATAATAAAGATCATTTGCGTGAAAAATTCAAGAACCACATGCGCAATTTTGAAGACTTTGGGGTAAAAAAAGGTCAACAAATTCCAAAAGACAATAAAAAGAAAGGTGTATTAAAAAAAAATAAATCATGAATTTGGCTCCTATCCTTTACCACCATTCCCTCATCCACCACTTTTTTACATTTTTAACAGTGCATCATTTCACTATATAATTGACGAATAGTCAACATCTCTGGATTTTATCATATCCATGGTCAACAGAACATAATTAATGTTCAAAGGGAACCAGTGCCTCACCGGAAGTTCAGAAGACGTATGAATGCTACTGGGTTTGGGGTCATAAGGGACATAACAGTTTCCCATTAATGCTTTTGGTGGAAATTCAACTCTATAGCCCTAAGAGGACTCTGTCTTTGGGTTTTTTGCTTCTATTTACTTTCAGGTTTCGAAAGACCAGACACAGCAGCGTGTCCATTGGTAAAGGGAAGAACAACGTGTCCTGTTTGGCCTAAGGCCCCTTTTACATTGCGTTCCGATCTCTGTTCATTGGTCCCGTCGGAGCTTCCGTCCGAACCCCCTGAAAAACAGGTTTTGGACGTATGTGCCGACGTGGCCATTGTCTATAATAATGCAGACAGAGTCACCATTTGTGCACCATTTTCGGGAGTATATGCTTTCTGAACATCTGGGTGTCCGCCTCCGGAAAGCGTATACTCCCAAAAATGGTGCACGACAGAGCACACGGTAACTCCGTCTGCACCCTTATAGTCAATGGCCCCATCAGCGTATACATCCAAAATCCTTTTTTGCGGAGAGTTCGGACAGAAGCCCCGACGGGACCACTGAACAGACATCGGAACGCAGGTGAAAGTGGCCTTAGGAGATGCCCACAATTTCCAGGATTGTTTCCAAAAAGATTAGATTTTGGACTATTGAAATGTATGAAAGATGGGTTGCAAAAAAAATGGACACAAGCTCTCTTGACAATGTGGAGGCACATATATCACGAAAAACACCACATTAGTTTTCAGATCGATGATGGCTACCTTGGGTATTGTTTGGGTAGGATAGTATTGCGCACTATATCAACATTGACGTAGAACAATGGCTTTTTGCAGGAGTGCACAATCGTTTTTGGTTTTGGAGGCAACATTGTCAGAATGCAAGATCAAAAACGTCTCACCACTCATGTGGGTTTTTTCTTTGTTTTATTCAACAAATCTGGACGCGTTTCAGCCCATCCAAAGATGATGAAAGCTTTGGATGGGCTAAAACCCGTCCAGTGAGTACCAGGACCATTTTTATCTTGAAATTTTTGAATTTCAATGTGCACCACAATCATCAGTGGAGTGCTGAGCGTATTTAGATTGCTATATTCTCAGAATGAACTTTTCCTAAGAGCGGCAAGATGTTGTATTCACATTGTAGACATTTATGGCATCGTGACAGTATATACTATAAATGTCGATTGGTGAGGGAGTGAAGACTCCTAACTATTGGGGAAATTGGTATCTCTTATTTTTTACTCCAGAATATCAGACAGTGGATATTACAGCTACTTATTTTCACAGTAGTATCAGGCACAACCTTACCAAGGCTTCCTACCATATCAAGCGTAACCTTACCAAGGTTTCCTACCATACCAGGAGCAACCTTACCAACGCTTCCTACCATATCAAGCGCAACCTTACCAAGAGTTCCTACCATATCATGTGCAACCTTACCAAGGCTTCCTACCATATGAGATACAACACTACCAAGGCTTCCTACCATATCAGTCGTAACCTTACCAAGGCTTCCTACCATATCAGGCACAACCTTACCAAGGTTTCCTACCATACCAGGCACAACATTACCAAGGCTTCCTACCATATCAAGCGCAACCTTACCAAGAGTTTTTACCATATCAGTCGCAACCTTACCAAGGCTTCCTACCATATGAGGCACAACATTACCAAGGCTTCCTACCATATCAGGCACTACCTTACCAAGGCTTCCTACCATATCAGGAGCAACCTTACCAAGGCTTCCTACCATGTCAGGCACAACATTACCAAGGCTTCCTACCATATCAAGCACTACCTTACTGTGACGCCCTGGCCTATCAGGTTGTCACAATGGTGCCGTGCAATCTGCCCTTCTGCATGGTACCCACTCCTCCTTGGTTACGGCTTGGTTGGCTCCTTGGTGTTGCAAAGAACAGGTATACACAAATCCTGAGGAACACTCTGCACCACACCCACCAGACACCCATTGGGAGGCCTGAGGGGAATAGGGCCACCCATATGGAGGGATGGTAGAAGGAGGGCCAGACGTGTCAGGAGTAGACAGGAGTACTCAGTGGGCCGTGACAGGAAAAGGTCACGCTGCGGAGCTGGGCTCCTGTACCCGTCCCAGGTGCCAGACGTTGGCCTGTCCTGGAAGGAGCTGGAACCCCGGTCGCAGGGGGTAGTGACAGGGGGCACGGTACTGCCACGGAGGGCAGTTCGGCAGCCTTGGTGTACAACCGGGCAGGGGGCAGGGTACGTGGACCCTAGGCTGGGAAGGAGCTTTATGCAGCCCAGTTATTCAACCGACGATAACGAAATCTTCACGAACCATTCTCCACCCGCTCCAAAATCGGGGTACTAGTGCAACAAGGGGGATAGGATTTCCCAAAACCATCCAGAAAATCCCAAGCGTGAACCCCGAGTGCAAGCTCACTCCGCTAGCCACGCGGGTGAGCGGGACCCGAGTAGTTTCAGGCAAAAGGGATCCACAAAGAGTAAACACAGTGCCAAGGGACAAGGCTTCAAACCAACCAGCAACGCCAAAAGGGCACGGACCCAGCGTGTTCAACCAAAGGTTACAGGGTATTCAGGACTTTGGTTTACCCGGTGTCGGTGTCAGCATCTCTGGGCTGTGTGAGTATGTTATGCCCCTCTACTCCCGACTGGTCCCCAGCCGCCCATCACCGAGCCCCGGGACACTATCCCCCCTGCCCATGGAGGGGTTAACATCACCAGCTGCCATTCCATCGCTCCCGGGCGCTCCCTCCCAAACGCAGCAGCGGTGGTATCCCGCTTTACCACGACCCGTGGTTGGTGTCACGAACACTATCTAATCCTTTCACCCCCCTTTTGTAAATATTTTTCCCCACTTTTTCATTTCGAGCGGCCGCGCGACCACACCTCGGGTCCGGAGACCCCTCGAGCCACTGTGGATCCTGATCCGAGCAGCCCGTCGGCTGTCGCGGGGCGGCACATTACCAAGGCTTCCTACCATATCAGGAGCAACCTTACCAAGGCTTCCTACCATATCAGGCACTACCTTACCAAGGCTTCCTACCATATCAGGAGCAACCGTACCAAAGCTTCCTTCCATATCCGGCTCAACCTTACCAAGGCTTCCTACCATATCAGGAGCAACCTTACCAAAGCTTCCTTCCATATCCGGCTCAACCTTACCAAGGCTTCCTACCATATCAGGAGCAACCTTACCAAAACTTCCTTCCATATCCGGCTCACCCTTACCAAGGCTTCCTTCCATATCAGGCACAACCTTACCAATGCTTCCTACCATATCGGGTGCAACCTTACTAAGGCTTCCTACCAAGTTGACATAGCCAAAATGCTTAATACCATACTAGCCATGATTTTCCCGTTGGCTACAGTTTTTCTTTTAGCTGTGACCTCCCTCCTGTCCCTATTTTTAAAGATCACTGTAGTCCCTCAGATCATAGTCAAACGCATGTAAAAATATTACTACGGCTTTTCCTTTTGTTGTGTTGGACAAGTTCACCATCTAGAACACATTGTTCCTCTTCTGTTCTGGCAGCTACATCTTCCTGACCATAAGATCTCCACTTTAGCAAACGTGTAATGACAGCGTAAGACCAGATAATATCTCCTGGTAACCACTTAGCAATTGTCTGCCTTAGATTTTATCACTTGCGTAAACTGAAGTATGACATCCAAGGTATCACGTTCAGACTCCCGACATTCCTCCTCAGACCGGAGCGTATTGCAAAATATCACCCTTTTCTTCGGATACTTTTCACATATTTTTAGCTCAACACTTTTCCATGTGTGGTCAAATGTTTTTTTAGAAAGTATTTTTGCTCAGGGGCCACGGTTCACGAACAGGATGGAGAAGGGCTTTCTGCTGAGCCAGCGTATGTGCTAGTTTAATCTTTTCCGTGTTTTCTTTTACTCGTATTTCGAGGATATCTGTTTTTCTTGCGGAGCAGAAGCCAAGGTAATCCGAACGCGCCTGCAAATGTAGCATTGAGAAGTTCAGATAAGAGAATGAAAACGGCTTTCACTTACTCTTATTTTTGTAGGATCCGATCAGTTGGTTTAGCAGCTGCAATCTAAATTTGGTGAACATTTAATGTGTTACATAGCATAAACGCGCAGTCTGTTCTTTATTGGGACGTGTTCCTAATTCTGCTACAGACGTAGACAATGGGACAATGTACTTGAGGTTTTTTGGGGAATGTTTGGAAGAAATGACTGGATGAAAATAGCCACAATAACTTTTTTTTTTTTTTTAGCAAAAAGTATTACCGTATATTTGTAAAATGTTTGGAAAAAATGTCCCCTTGGGCTTTTTCTAAGGATAAAATCCCATAATCTTATTTTATTCTCCAAGTGAAAAAGGTCCAGCATTCTCAAGAGTGGTCCAATATATAGACCAGACTTGAGCATAAATATAGGCGGCTCCTGTACACTTCCAATATGGAGACTGCAAGTCATCAGTTTTTCGATGGGACTAAAGGGGGCTTTACACGCTACGACATCGATAATGCGAACTCGTTGGGGTCACGGAATTGGTGACGCACATCCGGCCGCATTAGCGATGCCGTTGCGTGTGACACCGATGAGCAATTTTGCATCGTTGCAAAAAACTACAAAATCGCTCATCGGTGACATGGGGGTCCATTCTCAAAAATCGTTACTGCAGCAGTAACGAGGTTGTTCCTCGTTCCTGCGGCAGCACACATCGCTCCGTGTGACACCGCAGGAACGACGAAGCTCTCCTTACCTACCTCCCGGCCGCTATGCGGAAGGAAGGAGGTGGGCGGGATGTTACGTCCCGCTTAGCTCCGCCCCTCCGCTTCTATTGGGCAGCCTCTCAGTGACGTCGCTGTGACGCCGCACGGACCGCCCCCTTAGAAAGGAGGCGGTTCGCCGGTCATAGCGACGTCGCCGGGCAGGTAAGTATGTGTGACGGGTCTGGGCGATGTTGTGCGGCACGGGCAGCGATTTGCCCGTGTCGCGCAACAGATGGGGGCGGGTACCCACACTAGCGATATCTGGACCGATATCGCAGTGTGTAAAGCCCGCTTAAGGCTGCTTTCACACATCCAGTTTTTGCAGTGCGGCTCAATCCGGCTCAAAAACCTATGCAACGGATGCGGCAAAAAAAACGGATCCGTTGCATAAGTTTTTCAATGCGGCCCGTCCGTTTTTTGACGGATGCGGCTTGATACTGAGCATGCGCAGTGCAAAAAAGCGCATCCGGAGGCCGGATGCGTTTTTTTGCTGCAGGACGCCATATCCTGCGTCCATAGGCTTGCATTGTAAATCGCGCCGGATTGCGTTTTTTCTGCAGAGCGCCGTATCGTGCCACTCAGCAAATAACGGTTGTGTGAAAGCAGCCTAATCCAGATAAATTCTTCGTGTGAACATAACCCAACATTGATTGTACAGCCCATTCTGATAACCGGGAGGCAATTATTTCCTAAAAGTAAAGTTTTGAGACATTACATTGCCATTAAAGGGAACCTGTCACCACTTTTTTTTGGCGTATAAGCTGCGGCCACCACCACCGGGCTCTTATATACAGTATTCTAACATGCTGTATATAAGAGCCCAGGACACTGTGTACAACATAAACACTTTATAATACTTGCCTAACGGTCACGCGGTTGGCCATATGGGCGTCTCCGTTCTCCGGTGCCGGCACCTCCTCTTTCGGCCATCTTCGTCCTCTTTCTGAAGCCTGGGTGCATGACGCGTCTACGTCATACACACTCGCAGGTCCCGCGCATGCACACTACAATACTGTGATCTGCCCTGCTCAGGACCTGAATGCCGGCGAGTATGTATGTCGTCGGACCCGTCATGCACCACGGCTAGAGAAGGAGAACAAGGATGGCCAAAAGAGGCAGCACCGGACAACGGAGACGCCCATATGGCCAACCGCGCGACCGTTAGGCAAGTATTATAAAGTGTTTTTTATGTTGTCACAGCGGCCTGGGCTCTTATATACAGCATGTTAGAATGCTGTATATAAGAGCCCGGTGGTGGTGGCCGCAGCGTATAGGGTAAAAAAGTGGTGACAGGTTCCCTTTTAAGGACTGTTTTCCTATTCATATAGGTTTTTTCTTAGGGCCATGCAAATTAGAGATATGTCGTCCGAACCTGCCACTTACTACAAGTCCAGATGTTTTGTTCATAAATAGCATCATAGAAGTCTGTCTTACACCTACTGGCACTGTGGTGTCAGACTCTGTTCACACTACAGAGTCTGACAAGCAACCTGAGGCTTCTGGATTGTTCAGCCAAAGCCGGGCGTTGGCTGACTCAGGTTCTTTGGTCTTCAGCTCTGCAGGAGTTAATTGGTGCAGACTGCTGAGTAGGACCTAAGTGCTCAGGTTGCTGATTACCAAGTAAAGCTGTCTCTTCCCTATTTAAGGCACTGCCTTCTTCCAGGAGGTGCCGATGATAGCTTCAGTTTTTACTCCAACGATCCCCGTCTTGGTATTTTTTCTGTATATAATGTGAGTGTTCCCCTGTTGTGTGTTACTTCCTCCCCTTTTTTGTTACTCCCCAGTACACATATTGTGTCTCCTGTGTGTTTTAACTGCACTGTGTACGAGGTTCCATTCTCCCTTGTCCGTGTCGTTTTGTGTCGTTTCGTCTTTATGTTTTCCAACCTGTCCCGAAGGTGTGGGAGAGGGTGGAGTAAGATCAGGGTCCAGACAGGAGTTAGGGTCACCCTGGGGGCTCGAACCTGGTTCTCATCAAACCTACGTTCTAGATAAGGGAGAGCACAAGGTCACAGCCTAGGGGCCCCTGTCCTGTTTCCATTTACCCCGTGACAAGGTCATAGCTTTATTTCAACTTGATGCTAGGCTAATCTAAAGCTAGTCATACATGGAAGATAAAAGTTAACCTTATGTGTATGGGGTTGTTCTAAAGGCCCCGTCACACTAAGCAACATCGCTAGCAACATCGCTGCTAACGAACAACTTTTGTGACGTTGCTAGCGATGTTGCTGTGTGTGACATCCAGCAACAACCCGGCCCCTGCTGTGAGGTCGTTGGTTGTTGCTGAATGTCCTGGGCCATTTTTTAGTTGTTGCTGTCCCGCTGTGAAGCACAGATCGCTGTGTGTGACAGCGAGAGAGCAACAACTGAATGTGCAGGCAGCAGGAGCCGGCTTCTGTGGAGGCTGGTAACCAATGTAAACGTCGGGTAACCAAGAAGCCCTGTCCTTGGTTACCCGATATTTACCTTTGTTACCAGCCTCCGCCGCTCTCACTGTCAGCGCCGGCTCCTGCTCTGTGCACATGTAGCTGCAGGACACATCGGGTACTTAACCCGATGTGTGCTGTAACTAGGAGAGCAGGGAGCCAGCGCTAAGCATTGTGCGCTGCTCCCTGCTCTGTGCACATTTAGCTGCAACACACATCGGGTAATTAACCCGATGTGTGCTGTAACTAGGAGAGCAGGGAGCCAGCGCTCAGTGTGCGCTGCTCCCTGTTCTCTGCACGTGTAGCTCCGTGCACTGGTAACCAAGGTAAATATCGGGTTGGTTACCCGATATTTACCTTAGTTACCAAGCGCAGCATCTTCCACGCGGCGCTGGGGGCTGGTCACTGGTTGCTGGTGAGCTCACCAGCAACTCGTGTAGCCACGCTCCAGCGATCCCTGCCAGGTCAGGTTGCTGGTGGGATCGCTGGAGCGTCGCAGTGTGACATCTCACCAGCAACCTCCTAGCAACTTACCAGCGATCCCTATCGTTGTTGGAATCGCTGGTAAGTTGCTTAGTGTGACTGGACCTTTACTCCGATATCGGTTAAAGAAAGATTAGGTATATTAAATTCAACATGCCCAGTTGTTTGAGCCAATAGAAGATAAGCCACGTCGAGAGGTGTGCAGTTTATTCCCCTCTGCCCAGTGAAATTATATGGGGGTGGATTACCTATAGTTATCTTAAAGGGATTGTTATATGGGTAAAATTGCAAAAAAAAGAAGAGTGGAGGTTTCATGTAGGATAGGATGACCTAGGCTGGCCCCCAGACTAGGAACCCTGTGCTGTGCCTCAGCTCAGAGATACGCTTGATGGTAGTAAGGTCTGAGTCGCCAGTGTAACCCTAAGGGGTGCTTCACACATAGCAAGATCGCTACCGAAATTGCTGCTACGGCACGGTTTTGGTGACGCAACAGTGACCTCATTAGCGATCTCGCTGTGTGTGACACTGAGCAGCGATCTGGCCCCTGCTGCGAGATCGCTGCTTGTTACACACAGCCCTGGTTCGTTTTCTTCAAAGGCGCTCTCCCGCTGTGACACACAGATCGCTGTGTGTGACAGCGAGAGAGCGACGAAATGAAGCGAGCAGGGAGCAGGAGCCGGCGTCTGGCAGCTGTGGTAAGCTGTAACCAGGGTAAACATCGGGTAACCAAGGTGGTTACCCGATATTTACCTTAGTTACCAGCCTCCGCGGCTCTCACGCTGCCTGTGCTGCCGGCTCCGGCTCTCTGCACATGTAGCTGCAGTACACATCGGGTTAATTAACCCGATGTGTACTGTAGCTAGGAGAGCAAGGAGCCAGCGTAAGCAGTGTGCGCGGCTCCCTACTCTCTGCACATGTAGCGATGTTATGATCGCTGCTGCGTCGCTGTGTTTGACAGCTAAGCAGCGATCATAACAGCGACTTACCAGGTCGCTGTTACGTCACAGAAAATGGTGACGTAACAGCGATGTCGTTGTCGCTATGTGTGAAGCACCCCTAACTCCTGTTTAAGCCTTGATGTAATTTCCCTCCCTCTCCTCCACCCAAGGAGTGAGCCGAAACCATAGTCACAAACCCCATAACTAAACACAGACAGGGAAACACCAAAAACTCGTACACATCGCAATCAAACACAAAGGAGCGACAATACGTGCACAGGGGAAAATGACATAAAAAGGAGGAAGTAAACAGACAACTGGGAAACTTCCACATCGTACAGTAAGCACACCACAGATCACCAATATTGAATCACCACAATAAGGGTATGTGCGCACCCTGCAGTTTTGTTTCTCCAGCGGAAAAACACCAAAACGCGGCAAAAATGCACCTCTGGCCAAAAAACGCATAAAAAAATGCATGCGTTTTTTGCCCCATTTTCGGTGCATTTTTGCCGCGTTTTTGGCCATGCGATTTTTCACTGTATTCAATAGAAAAATGCATAAAAAAAGTGACATGCTGCTTCTGCACCCAAAAGTGCAGGCAAAAAACAAGCAATGTGCGCACAGCCTTTCTGAATTCTTATAGACTTTGCAGGGGAAGGATAATACATGCAGTTTAGGGCAACAAATTGCACCCAAAACCGCAGCAAAAACTGCACTTTGTGCACAGGGCCTAAGACCGAAATCGATGCACAAGCTGGTGCAATTATCGTCACTGAGCTCCAGGATCCAGCACCTTATGTAGGAAGGAGACCGCTGAGATTTGTAATTAGCAACCTGAGCTCCTAGCACAGTTCCCCAAGTCAGCAGGAATTTAATTCCTGCAGGACTGAGGAATAGTGGACATGAAACAGCCGACACTCGGTTCTGGCTGAACAACTAGGAGAAATCAGGTCGCTTGTCAGTGTAAACAGAGCCTGAAACTGCCACCTAATGAGTTTGGAACCGAATATCGCATGACAGGAGGCAATTTTAATTCTCTACTTTAATTATTGCTGCCTATCAGTGGTGTTGTTTTTTTTTTTTTAGGCATGAATCAAGCACTTACAAGCTATTTGATTCAGCGCTTGCAAGCGCTGGTCTAAAGTTGGCTAGATTGCTGGATCTGGCCAGTGGGATTGTCCCTGTTCTTCTCTGCAAAGACAAAGCTTCCTCTGTTTTCAGCTTGGTAGAGCAGAAAAATCGGAGCCAGTAGCGCAGCTATGCCAGTTGGCCATACTGTCAATTTTCAGAAGTGCACCAACCCCCGGAAAGCAGGAAGCCGGTTGTCAGGATGACATTGTGTTCCTGAAGATAGAAGACAGGACAACCCCATTATCAAGGTTATTCAGGATTTAATCATTTTACTAAGAGTGCAGAATGGTATAAATAAAATAAAATAAAAAAACAACAAAAAAAAACAAACTTGGAAATAATAAGGGTATGTTCCCACATTGCAGATTTGTTTGATATTTTTCACCCAAAACTGCTTCTCTCAGGAAAAACACTGCGGGGAAAAAAAAATACTCCTTCGTTTTTGCAGGTTTTTTTTGTGTTTTTCAATGCTTTTTTATCATTGTGATAGGAAAAGCACTGGAAAATACGCAAAAACAATTAATATGTCAAGTGTTTGGTGCTGATTATTTTCTGCACCAAAAGCTGCAACCAAAAAAATCTGCAATGTGTGCACAACAATACAGGAGTCTCATAGACTTTGCTGGGATGCGTCATCACTTGCAGATTGATTAAAATCTGCAAGAAAAAAAAAACATTTAACCCGAAAAAAACCCACAGCGTGTGCACATAAACAATAATAATAATAAATAGGGATGATCGAATACCTCAAATATTCAGCTTTGCAAATATTTGCCGAATAGGTCGCCGCTATTCGACTATTTGTGAATATTCGATGCGCAATGTAAGTCTATGGGAAACCCAAATAATAACTATTCGGAACTATTCGGCCTTCCCATAGACTTACATTGCGCATCGAATATTCGCATAGCGGCGACCTATTCATCGGATATTCGCAAAGCCAAATATTTGAGGTATTCTATCATCCCTAATAATAAATAATAATAAAATTTGCCACTGTTTATTGTACGTTCACAGACCATCTTCCACCACAAATGTGTATGGGGTTGTCCTTAAGGGCACTTTACATGCAACAATATCGCTATCAATCTCGCTAACGACCGTATCTGCCCCCGTCGGTTGTGCGTCACGGGCAAATCGCTGCCCGTGGCGCACAACATCGCTTACACCCGTCACACTACTTACCTGCCTAGCGACGTCACTGTGACCGGTGAACCACCTTCTTTCTAAGGGGGCGGTTCATGCAGCGTCACTAAGCGGCCGCCCAATAGAAGCGGAGGGGCGGAGATGAGCGGGACGAACATCCCGCCCCCCTCCTTCCTTCCTGATTGGCGGCGGCCACCGGTAAGGTGATGTTCCTCGTTCCTGTGGTGTCACACGTGGGACAATGACGAACAACCTGCGTCCTGCAACGGCAATGGATAATCGGGAAAGGAACGACGTGTCAACGATCAATGATTAGGTAAGTAATTTTGATCGTTAACGGTCGTTCTTGCATTTCACACGCAACGACGTCGCTAACGAGGCCGGATGTGCGTCACGAATTCCGTGACCCCAACGATATCTCGTTAGCGATGTCGTTGAGTGTAAAGCGGCCTTTACTCAGATATTGGGCAAAGAAAGATCGGGTATATTGAGTTCAACGTGCCCAATCGTGTGTGGGGTTAGGTTTACTAAATTAGGGCAATTTAGTAGACCTCCATTTCTGGCTGTCAGTGGTCTTTCTGCACCCACGCACTGTGCCTTGTCCCATATAGCGTCCTTTACTGTATCCCCAGGTACTTGCTGATTTTTCAGCATTTTTTTTTTCCTGTTTTGGTTTGTTTCCTATTTCCTATCACGCTCATCATAGTTCCTGCCGTCACGAGTTTAGTTGGACAAATTTCCAAAAGCCATATGGTTTCCTTGCATGAGAATAAGAGCTATTAATGCAGATATATATTACCATAACGCATTGATGGAAATGTTGAAGCTAATGCTTTGTGGGCTGAAGTGCCCCTTGTGAAAGCGGCTTCAGTTTGCTTTGCTGATGACTGGTGTTCTGAAAGCCGGGTGGCTCTATAGAATAGTTCCTCTACATGAAATACTCCATTGATGGCTGAGTGATTTGCAGCCATCTAAACAGTGGCTGTTTTATTTCTTTGCTGATGCGGCCTGGCACTTAGGTCAAATTGATCCATTTCCAAAAACAGACCCGGAGGTAAACTCTGGTGCTAAGCGCTCTCCAGTTCCAGTCGTAGTTCTCAGGAGGTCAAACAGCCCTTTATACTAACATTATATTTAAAGGGTTAACAATACAAATATCCAAAATATGGTAACAGCAAGTCTAATAAAGTGTAAAATGTCTACCGTACTCAGCACACTTTTGATCTGTGGCCAAAGCTATGTGGTGGCTTTCAATATGCCCCGTCCAAGGTTGCACAATTTGACAATTTGTGTCCAACCCAATATGACTGTAACTCAGAATCAGACTTAAGGCCGCTATACATGCTGCGACATCGCTCAAGCGATCTCGTTGGGGTCACGGAATTTGTGACGCACATCCGGCCGCTTTAGCGATGTCTTTGCGTGTGACACCTATGAGCGATTTTGAATCGTCGCAAAAACAGTCAAAATCGCTCATCGGTGACATGCCCCCCTATTCTCGAATATCGCTGCTGCTCGGTGTACGAAATAGCTCGTCGCTCCTGCGGCAGCACACATCGTTATGTGTGACACCGCAGGAACGAGGAACCTCACCTTGCCTGCGGCCGCCCACAATGAGGAAGGAAGGAAGGAGGTGGGCGGGATGTAACGTCCCGCTCATCTCCGCCCCTCCGCTTCTGTTGGGCAGCGGTTCGGTGACGCTGCTGTGACGTCGCTGTGACACTGAACGAACCACCCCCTTAGAAAAGAGGCGGTTCGCCGGTCACAGCAACGTCGCAGAGCAGGTATGTGCATGTGACGCTGCCATAGCGATAATGTTCGCTACAACAACGATCACACGATATCGCATGTGCGATGGGGGCGGGTGCTTTCGCGCTCGACATCGCTAGCAATTGCTAGCGATGTCGTAGCGTGTAAAGCGGCCTTTAATGGGTGACAGACTAGATTTGGTGACTATAAGCTGTGGCCACCATCAGTGGGCTCTTATATACAGCATTCTAACATGCTGTATATAAGAGCCCAGGCCGCAGTGTAGACCATACAAAACACTTTTATAATACTCACCTAAGGGGTGGTCCAGTCCAATGGATGTCACTGCTCTCCAGTCCGGCGCTTCCTCTCCGCAGCGATCGCCGTCCTCCTTCTTCTGAGGCCTGTGTGCATGACGCGTCCCACGGCATGCACACTAGCCGGCATTGAGGTCCTGCGCAGGTGCACTTTGGGCAGATCAAAGCATTGTACTGCACCTGCATGGGCGGTGTTTAACCATTCCTCGAGCCTGTGCATGTTTGGACCTCCAACAAATTTTCGGCAACCTTAATAATCCATCCTGTTCACGAGGGCCAACGTTTTTCGTAGTAGAATTTATGCCATGATAACTTGCTGCAATTTTGAAGGCCAAAGGCCACATTCTTCTGGATGGGTATCGCTAACAAAGCAGCCATTTATGTATACTTCCTGGGAAAATGGTAACCAGCACAGCTCTCGGGAGGATGGTCTTTCCGGTTCTCCAGAGACCTGTATGGCACTTTGGCTCAGTTAGGTAGTTAGGTGGTGGTAGGATTTTTGCCGATACAATGTAATGGTATATTGGTTTTTTGCGATTTAAAATTTTCAGTCGAGTAAATAGGTGGAAAGTTCTTTAAATATTTGTATATCATTTTATGTAAAGGAAGGGCATATGCATATAAATAGTGGAGGATGCGGTCCCATTTTTGTTTGTCTCGCAGGACATGGAGCGTCGTTTTGAGGGTTCTGCACCCTTCTACATTCACATCTACAACAAGCTCCTCAGCTAGTTAAAATCTGCTGAAGAAGCCGATATTGAAGCCAATAGGAGGATATGTGATCTCAATATGAAAGAGGTTGCGAGGCTGTTCTCTCCCTGCCAAGTGTTTATGGCCGTCGGTGCCAACAAGTCATCAGCATTTTTTCCTTCCAAATTAAAACCTTGAATTGAGGAATTTTTACGGTATTTTTTTTTTTTAATGGACTTTGCCCAGACTTCTCGACTTGCATCTTCTACTCGATGCTGGTGTTTTGGTTTGTGGAAACACTACAGAATTTGAGGTTTGTTTTTTTTTTTCTAGGAAATTTATACATATATATATACAGTTGCGTTCAAATTTATTCAACCCACTTTACAAATTTGGTTTATTAGCAAAATGTACAAACTTTCTGCTCGTTGCAATAAACCAAGGAAACGGGAGCAATTTAAATAATTCAGCACCGCTTATATAACATTCTCCAAATGTAATACTGACTACTGTAGGCTCAAAATTATTCACCTCCTTCATGAGAATCTGGAAAAGGTAAGGAATAAAGTAGTGCAATAGCAAATAGAATGAAAAAGTGCTTTTGTGATGCGATAATAATTTTGCATGGTTGTGCAGGAATTCGTCACAATTCTAGAAATGCACATATACAAATGCAAGGGAACTACAACTCCCAGCAGGCGTGAGGCTGCGGGTCCATACTGCTGAATTCCTAACCTCCTCATTCCATTGCATTGGAAACTCATCTTTGAGGCAATGCCGGTCTCCTTCTTGACATGTCTCTTAAGGTGGTGTCACACATAGCGACGACAATGACGTCGCTGCTAAGTCGCCATTTTCTGTGACGTCCCGTCGCTGTGTGTGACATCCAGCAACGACCTGGCCCCTGCTGTGAGGTCGCCGGTCGTTGCTGAATGTCCTGCTTCATTTTTTGGACGTTGCTCTCCCGCTGTGAAGCACACATCGCTGTGTGTGACAGCGAGAGAGCGACGAACTGAAGCGAGCAGGGAGCCGGCGTTTGGCAGCCTGCGGTAAGCTGTAACCACAGTAAACATCGGGTAACCAAGAAGCCCTTTCCTTGGTTACCCGATATTTACCTTGGTTACTAGCGTCCGCTGCTCTCACGCTGCCAGTGCCGGCTCCCTGCTCCCTGCATACGTAGCTGGAGTACACATCGGGTAATTAACCCGATGTGTATTCTGGCTAGGAGTGCAGGGAACAGGAAACCGGCACTGGCAGCGTGAGAGCGGCGGACGCTAGTAACTAAGGTAAATATCGGGTAACCAAGAGAAGTGCTTTCTTTGGTTACCCGATATTTACCTTAGTTACTCTTCCACGCGTCGCTGCTGGCTGGGGGCTGGTCACTGGTCGCTGGTGGTGAGATCTGCCTGTTTGACAGCTCACTAGCGACCATGTAACGACGTAGCAGCGATCCTGATAAGGTCAGATCGCTGGTCGTGATTGCTGCTGCGTCGCTATGTGTGACACCACCTTTAATAGAGCCCCTCTGGCTGTTATAACCTGCTGTAGACGTGTTGCATAGCCAGACACTAGGAATCTTAGCCCATTTCTTATTGCAGTGGCCTCCAGTGCACTAATAATCTTGATTTTGTTAGTGCAATCATCTTCTTCCAAGCCCCAAAACATTTTCTATAGCAGTGTTCCTCAACTCGAGTCCTCAAGACCCACCAACAGATCATGTTTTCAGGTTTTCCTCAAGTAGGCTTCAAGGATTCCCTCAAGGTTGCACAGGTGAGGGAATTATTCCCTGTCTAAGGCTATGTGCGCACGTGTGCGTAATTCATGCAGTTACGCTGTGCTTTGTAGCGCAGCGTAACTGCATGCGTTCTGCGTTCCCTGCACAATCTATGGAGATTGTGCAGGGGCCGTGCGCACGTGGCATATTAGAACACAGCGCTTTGGCTGCTGCCCGAATCGCTGCGTTCTAAAATGTGACATGTCACTTCTTCCGTGCGCTTTGCCGGCAGCTCCTGCTCTGTCTATGGCAGGAGCTGCAGGCAGAGTGCACGTTCTCGCCGGCACCATGCGCTTCAGAATGCAGCTTTTCAGCTGCGCTCTGAAGCGCACCTTTTCGGTGCGGTGCAGAGCGCACACGTGCGCACATAGCCTTATATCGAGGAAAACCTGAAAACATGATCTGTTGGTGGGTCTTGAGGACTAGAGTTGAGAAACACTGTTCTATAGGGTTAAAGTTGGGCACCTTTTGACAACCACTCTAGACTCTTTCAGACTTTGGAAGATACGTAGACAATTTTGTGGGACAAGCAAATGGGTCTACAAAAATGACTAGTCAACACACAGGTGCCATCGGACCAGTTTCTAAAAGACACTTTCAAACTCCCTCATGGGCCTCCTTCCATTTTTTTTTACAACATGAAACAATTGGAAGGCACATGTATGGTAAAACAACAGATGGGAACACGGTTCAAAGTTTTGAAAAAGGGCAAAATTTTAGGAATTTACTAATTGATTTGATTGTGACAACATCGGAAGTCAATAGAAGAATACCTATGGGCAAATCAACAAAGAAGTCACTGGACAAGGTCCTCAAATTGAGCAACATTTCACTGTTGACAAAGACCCAGCTCGTACATAGTCTAGTCTCAGCTCGTACATAGTCTGGTCATTTTCTGTTGTAACATATAGATGCGAAACCTGGACGATAAAGAAACAAGACAGAAGAAGAATCATCGCCTTCAAAATGTGGTGCTGGAAAAGGATGTTATCAATACAATGGATGGCAAGAAGAACTTACAAATCAATTTCGGAACAAATTAATCCAGATGTATCACTCGAACCAAGGATCACCAAGCTATGACTTGCCTACTTTGGACACATCATAGGAAGAGAGCAATCACTGGAGAAGGGCATCATGGTCAGAAGAATAGAAGAAACAAGGCGAAGAGAAAGATCAGCAACCCGATGGCGTGATACAATCAAGAAAACAGCAAAGATGACCCTGGTGGACCTATGTAGGTTGCATAAGATCGATCTTCCTACAGAGTGTTCATCTATCAAGTTGCCATGGCTCGAGATCGAGCTGAAGGCTGTTAAAAGAATGAAAGAAATCCCTAAACTAAGTTCCTAACTATCTATTGAAGATGTGCTTTGTCTCCAACGAGTTAACCGGGTTTCACCATACATGCTTCTTCAGGTGACAAGTCCAACATGTTGAAAGCAAAAAAACATCCTTAATTGTTAGGGACATTGACTTGGTTTGGAAGTTGTGAGGTCATTCTTGCTAGGGTTGGAAAAATAGAAGAAACAAAGTGAAGAGGAAGACCAGCACCCGATGGCTTGATACTATTAATAAATGAAGAAGACCATGGTGGACCTATCTAGGGTGCACAAGATCGATTTTCCTATAGAGCGTTCATCCAGCAAGTCGCCATGGCTCGAGATTGAGCTGAAGGCTGTTAAAAAAAAAAAAAAAAAAAAAAAAAAGTAATAATGTGGTTTTGAACTGGATTATCAGACTTTCTGGATTATCAAACATATGAATGGAATTTCACCATAAGTAATATCTTACAATATGCAAACACACAGATGCTCATGGATTGCGAAGAAATGTTTTGTTTTTTTTTTTATTGGACTTTTGTAAGAAAATCCTGTTTTTATGAAGTTATGCCTAGTGAGGGGGCGGAGCTTGATATAAGGATAGTCCTGTATCAGGCCCCGCCCATTCAGTGCTTGCACGAGGATATCACAGTTTTCATGGAATGTTCCTTTAAGTGTCCAGACTAAATGACAGAAGTTTTACTAGAAAGAATGCCTTGTTGACAGATGAGAATCCGAAACATGAAAACGTAGGGCTATCTCCTCTGCGCTCCCCGGGGCCGCCGCTCAAAGATGTTTTCTAAGTATTGTCTAACCACGGAAAATGTGTTTTAGCTGAACTGCCGATAAATGTGGTGTGCATGTGTCCACATGAATCACTCATCCCTGATACATATACATTTCTACAAGGAGCGGCTCTGTTCCTCTCCGAAAATGTATCAACATTAGTGTTAAATATTTACCCAATTTAAATATTCAGGTGCAAAGCGGGATATCACTGATGTCTTAAAGGGGAAATCACCTTAAAGGGCCAGTATATCACTTGATCTACCCTCATCCTTCACACGAACAAGCGTAAAGACATGTTCACACAGGTTTGGGTTTTTTTTTAGGAGCTCACAAACAACTATTTTTTCCAAGCACAAACATTTATTCAGAAAATGCTCCTTTTTGGTTGAAGTTTTTTTTTTTTTAAGAACTTTTGGAGTTAGAATATATTCTAACATATTTTTGCAGTATTTTTTTTTCCACCAAAAACCAGAGTATTAGCAGGAAAAACGCTGTATACAATACGTGCATTTTTTTAGGCTATGTGCGCCCTGAGGATTTTTCGCGGCGTTTTTGCGTATTTTTCGGGTGCGTTTTTGGGCTCAAAACTGCATGACTTTGCTTCCCCAGCAAAGTCTATGACTTTTCATTTTTGCTGTCCGCACACAACTTTTTTTTTTTTTTTAGCTGCGTTTTTGAGCTAAAAAAAATAAATGGACATGTCAATTATTTCCTGCGTTTTACTGCATTTTTCACCCATGCAATGCATTGGAAAAACGCAGCAAAACGCAGAGATCAAAAACGCACCAAAACGCGGTAAAAACGCATGTGTTTTTGCCACGGGTGCATTTTTGTGTGTTTTTTGCAGCCAAAAACGCACAAGAAAGCAGCGTCAAAAAAACGCTGTGTGCGCACACAGCCTTTATGCTTTTTTACATCTGTTTTTGCAGCACTTCTATTTGTATTTCTTTAACCCAATGGGTAAAAAAAAAGCTGCAAAAACACTGAAAGAATTGCCAAGCTACTGATTTCCAAAAACAACCAGCAGCTAAAAAAACAAACAAAACGCACAAACAAAAAAAATGCCATGTGTGTATATATACCTGTATTCATGAAGAATTTTTTGGAAAGTGCCTAGTTTGAAGAAGATTCCTTTAGGTTCTGCTTCAAAGAAGTGACATTTACATCGGTTTTTTTTTTTTACTGGGTGTTTTGCAAAAAAACTCTTCAGGGAAAAAAGTAAAAAACAAATTTTTTCATATGATCTCCAATAGAAATGAAAAAAATAGTTATTAGCACTAGAAAGTGCTATTTTCTTAAGAAAAAAACGAAGCCTCTTAAAGATTCCCGCACACGCGGAAAAAAAAAGCGCACCAAAACCGCAGCGAAATCCGCATGCGGTTTTGCCGCGGTTTGCTGCAGATTTGCCGTGAATTTGCCACGGATTTTCCGCAAGTTGGTCCCTGCGGATTTTTACCATTATCTATGGCAAAAACTGCAGGTACCTGCAGAAAAGAAGTGACATGCTCATTAATTCCGCAGCCAAAAATCCGCGGGTAAATCCACAGGTATAAAAAAACGCATGGGGGGCACACAGCATTTTTAAAAACCCATAGGATTTGCTGGGGAATGACTGCAGCAATGTTAAACACATTTTCTGCAGCAATTCCGCGGCAAATCCACGGTAAATCAGCAGCGTGCGCACAATTCCTTAACACTGCTTTTGAGGAGGGTTTTTGTGCAGATCCGCTCCAAAAAAATCAGTGAGCAAATAGCCTCAAAGTATTGGAAGGTTTCTAGAACTGGAGAGATGTGAGATGAAGTAGTGATCATGGGGGCAGGGATTTTACATGACTTCTTGTCTGGAATCCCATTGAAGGACCCCACATTTTGCCTCTCCCCACTCTGAAATGACTGATAACGGCACAATAGATTGCATTCAGCAGAATAGTCAGTGGAGATAAGTTGTTGTCTTTTTCATGCCATCTTTCACTATCATTGCTTAGTATAAACATTGCCCAGTGATTGAACAATAATTCCCCCATTGTTGTTGATCCCATCTTTTGTGTTGACATCAAATCCATTGTTTGTTGGCAGCACATCCCCCTTTTTGTATAGTAATGAAAACTGTATCAGATGGGGGAAACAGAACAATCATATTATGAGTATTGATTGCCAGGATCTTGAGTAGTATGATACATGTTTATCAGGTGAGTATAAAGGCCCTGTCACACACAACAACTTAAGGTACCATCACACTAAGCGACGCTCCAGCGGTCCCACCAGCGATCTGACCTGGCAGGGATCACTGGAGCGTCGCTACATGATCGCTGGTGAGCTGTCACACAGGCAGATCTCACCAGCGACCAGCCCCCAGCCAGCAGTGACGAGTGGAAGCGATGTTGCGCTTGGTAACTAAGGTAAATATCGGGTAACCAAGCGCTTGGTTACATGATATTTACCTTGGTTAGCAGTGCACACCGCTTAGCGCTGGCTCCCTGCACTCGTAGCCAGAGTACACATCTGGTTAATGAGCAAACCGCTTTGCTTATTTACCCGATGTGTACTCTGGCTACATGTGCAGGAAGCCGGCACTAGCAGCCTGAGAGCGGCGGACGCTAGTAACCAAGGTAAATATAGGGTAACCAAGCAAAGGGCTTCTTGGTTACCCGATATTTAACTTGGTTACCAGCGTCCGCAGAAGCCGGCTCCCTGCATATTCAGTTGTTGCTCTCTCGCTGTCTCACACAGCGATGTGTGCTTCACAGCGGGAGAGCAACAACTAAAAAAATGGTCCAGGACATTCAGCAACAATCGGCGACCTCACAGCAGGGGCCAGGTCGTTGCTGGATGTCACACACAGCGACATTGCTAGCGAGATCGCTGTTGCGTCACAAAACCCGTGACTCAGCAGCGATGTTGTTAGCGATGTTGCTTAGTGAGACGTGGCCTTTACCAGCGATCCCAACAACGATATGACCTGATAGGGATCTCTGGTAAGTGGCTGGGAGGTCACTGGTGAGATGTCACGCAGTCAGACCTTACCAGTAACGATGAGCGACCTGTATAACGATTTCAGCGGATCGTTATATATGTATAACGACCCTGTTAGGAGGTCGTTGGTAGGCGTCAAACACAGTGTTGCGTCCTGCCCAGCAGGACATCGCCTTTAAAGAAAATGGTCCGGACCATTTGGCAACGACTAGCGATCTCACAGCAGGGGCCTGATCGCTGGTATGTGTCACACATAATGAGATCGCTGGCTCAGCAACGATCTCGTTAGCGATCTCGTTGTGTGTGACAGGGCCTTAAGAAAAGGTTTTAGTTCAAAGGTGATATCCACATAGGACATCCCATCGTAAGGTCCCACCTGCCATTTCTTTGTGAGTTATGTCACCTGGTGAGGTGGATCCTTGAAGCCCAACATCCAGATGAGTGGTTGTTAGGCCCCCTTCACACTCCTTCCGGTAATTCCGGTACATATGATGTCCGTTTTCATACATAACGGAGATACGGATATACTCAGACCGATTAAAATTAATGGGTCTGCACACACATCAGTGTTTTCACAAGGACCGTGTGTCAGTGCGGCGCACACGCGTGTCTGTGTGTTCCACGTGGCGACAAGTCCGTTTTTCTCCGGCAGCACTGACCTCACATGCACCGCACAGTGATGTGATCCATGTGACACGTACTGGAGAAAACACGTGTCTTTGTAATAAAATTAATTTCTATACTCACCTGTCTCCAGTGCCGTTGTCACTTGCTTCAGGGCCTGCTCATTATGCTCAAGCATATTCACTGGACCGCGGACCCGGAAGCAGCAGCGCCGGAGACAGCGGCAACACGGACAGCAGCATCGGGGGCAGGTGAGTAAAAAGTTCCTGATCTCCGTTTGCTATCACAGATAGAACACAGAGAACACATGTGTGCCAAAATCACGGCACATGGACGGCCATATGCATCTTCAACATGTCTGTGAAAAACGTGTGTTTTCCACAGACGTGTGAAAGTCCTTATGCAGCACAAATGACAGCGGTGCAGGGGGATGGGGCCATTTAAACTAAAGAGGTAGTGGTGGCAGGACAGAATTATAATACACAAGAGAACACAGTAGTCCCAGCGATGTAGATGAACGGAGTATACAACAGAGTTGTATCTCACAAAACTGACCTAGAGATACAGCAGAGCTGAGTTTGTCATAGAGTCCAAGGCAGGGATTCTCAAGGCTATAGCTGGGTGTCATGATTCTGATTAGCGGTGCTTTACTCTCCTGCAGAGCCTATACTGGGCCTCATTTTTTCTTCTGGTGAGCTCCTTGTTCCCAGTCTAGTACTGTGGTATGGAAGGGGTCTTTTCTTTGGAGCCTAGTTCCAGAGTATGGCTTTGCTTTATCTGGGAGCTATTTCACCCTGAACACCGCCAGTGATAGTTCCTGTTTAGCAGTGCACGTCTCTGGTTCTGTAAGTGACTGACCTGATCTCGTCCCGCTACCTAGTTCTTCGTAACCCGTCCCGTCTCCTCCCCTACTCTGACTTAACTCCCTGCCTCCCAGACCTTCGGCTTGTTTCCTGACCCCGGCTTCGTTTTTTCCGTGTACCTGACGTGTTCTCTTGGCTACCGACCTCGGCTCGTACCCGGTCCGCGGCTCTTCTCTCTTCCTGGTACTTGACGCGACTTCCTGGTTAACAGACCTTCGGCTCCCATATTGACTTCGGCTTCTCTCTCTCCCTCTCTTACTGACGTGATATCCCGGCTCCTGACACCTGGCTTGTGTGACTTCCCCACAGATCTTCTCCACTAGTGTATCTAGCGACTCCTAGTGGTTTAGCATCTCATTACACCTGGGTGTTTGGCATCCCCGTGGGTTTGTCACAGTGTCCAAAGCAAAACTGACACAGCGATAACTCAGGGTTACTCTGTGACAAACTCAGCCCTGCCTTATTGCTGCGCCAGTGCTGGATTCTGTGCCAAACCCAGCTTTATATTGCTGATTCCAAGGAAGAACTGTCAAAACGATAATGTAGTGTTACCTAGCAATATGGCAGAGCTGGGTTTGTCACTGAGTCCAAGGCAGAACTTGCAGTGTAATAAGGCAGCGATAGGGCTGGGTTTGTAACAGAGTCCAAGGCAGGACTGGCACAGTAATAAGGCATTGTTACCCAGGGATATAGCAGAGCTAGACATGTCATGTAGACCTGGACACCGTCAGGTCAGATAGCATCCGACCACCTGAACAGCTTATGAGACTTGTCAGCGTGACATTAGAAGTGCCGAGGCAACCCGACATGATGAGGAACTTATAGAGACGGAGGGAGGAGGTGTGTGCATCCAGGAGAAGACAGTAGCCCTCAGTATATATATACACTGTTATGTCTAGTAGAAGATTATTTTAAACATATATCCTTTTTTCCCCTGCGGTTAAAGCAGATGTCCTTGCTAAATAAAATTTTAACCATGAGACTGAATGTGTAAAAAAATAAATTCATTAATACTCACCTGTTGATTCCCTTCTGTATCCAGAAGGGAATCAACAGGTGAGTATTAATGAATTTATTTAGCATAGGCACAGGAAGAGGAGACGTCACCATTCATCCGGCTGCTGCCGCATGGGATTCCCCTACAGCAGTCAGGACTTGTGCAACGCATCTTCTGATGTTTCTATGATGACCCGCTGCTTCAGTCACCTGACCGCTTCAACCAATCACAGGCTTCAGCGGTCCTGTGGTTCGTTGAATAGTAGCGTCTCTACTTTCTGTGATGGCGTAGACCTCGGAATATCCCGTGCTGAATCTAGGTGGGTGCTGGTAAGTATATTAATAACCTATCCTAAGGCTGGGTCATCAATACCAGATCGGTAGAGGTGTGTCACCTGGCATCCCCAATAATCAGCTGCTTCACAGTGCCAGCGGTGGCCACATTTGATCACTTACAGTTTTATCAGCAGTATAGTGGTTGCAGTGTGGTACTGCTGATCTACCCATATACCTACCGGCTGCGGCGCAGATGGAGCTGGGCAACTTCTCAGCTGACCACACACAGCTGATGGAGGCACCCCAAATAGCTGTTTGGCGGGGTGTTGGGTGGCGCACCTCCTCCAGAGTGGTATTATTATTATTATTTATTATTATAGCGCCATCAATTCCATGGCGCTTTACATGTGAAAGGGTATTGATGACCTATCCTTAGGATATGCCAAGTGTAGAAGAAATAGGTGGCACTCACCGATCCATAAAAGTCTATTATTTGATTTGCTTAAAATCCATGGATGCAGGAGGACGCGGACAGCGCTCTCCACGGTGCCGTCCATGTCCATCCGCATCCATGGTGTTTAAGCAAACGAAGTAAAGGACTTATGGATCGGTGAGTGCCATCTATTTCTTTTACACTCAGTTCTGCTTTATCGTCTATTTGAAGGTTGACCTCCACTTTCTCCAGGTGGCCAGGTAGTGCTCATTGTACTCCTTTTTTGTCCTATGAAGATTATGCTGGATTAATGGTACCAGTTCCGTTTTACTGCAGATTGGAGAAAAGTAGGTCAACCCTGGCAATTTCAGTGGGACCCCGTAACTTTCTTTTGTATATGAGGACTTCCCAACTCGGGTAATGATGGGGTAAAGGAGGATCAGACATGTTGGGTATCAAGGGCTCGCGTCGGTAGTCCATGGCCGGTGGATCAGTGCTCTGCAAACCTCCTCCAACATGCACTTCTCCTGATTAGTAGACGCACCGTCATCGTTGCTTTGTACCACACACATGGCTACCAACCTTATCGACCGCTGGACCCTAGTCTTGAAAATCTTTTTGAAAAACGTATCACGTCATCGTTCCATGTTTTTCTGAGGGAGCCAGATATATTTGGTCCTGAGAACATTTCATCTACTTATTTAGTTGTATTTTTGAAACTTTCAGGTCCTTTCAGTGCTGAACAAAAAAACCTCTTATACCTTGAAATGTATTACATTTTTGGAATTGGCTACTTATTGGACCCTCAAAAGTTTACTTGACCCTTGAGATGGTCCATCTGGCTCTAAGGGGTACTTTGCACGTTGCGACATCGCTACTGCGATATCGTCGGGGTCAAATCGAAAGTGACACACATCCGGCGCCGGTAACGACGTCACAACTTGTAAGGCCTAGATGTGCCGATAAACGATCGCAAAAGCGTCGTAAATCGATGATCTGTGTAGTGTCAAACAATTTCATAATGTCGCACCAATAGGAGATACGATGTTGTTCCTCGTTCCTGTGGCAGGACACATCGCTGTGTATGAAGCTGCAGGAGCGAGGAACATCTCCTTACCTGCCTCCACCGACTATGCGGAAGGAAGGAGGTTGGCGGGATTTTTATGTTCCGCTCATCTCTGCCCCTCTACTACTATTGGCCGCCTGCCGTGTGACGTCGCTGTGACGCCGCACGACCCGCCCCCTTAGGAAGGAGGCGGGTCGCCGGCCAGAGCGACGTCGCAGTGCAGGTAAGTGCGTGTGAAGTTGTCGTAGCGATAATGTTCGCTACGGCAGCTATCACAAGATAGCGCATTTGGACGGGGGCGGGACTATCCCGCTCGGCATCGCAGGCATCGGCTAGCGATGTCGCAGCATGCAAAGTACCCCTAAAACCCACATTTAATTCTGTGTTTATTTTGCTGCGTTTATGGAATATTATCTGCTCACGTTAAGTAGTTTTGTATTTTATTTTATAAAAGACAGCTGCAGGAAGACACCGGGCCAATGGCACCTGCAAAGCCAGGACCATGGTGACTCCTCCTATATAAAAAATATAATCGCTCTCCGGATAGCTAAGCCGGAAAGCTTCTTTGTTAGGCTGCTTAATGGATCCACCATATGATCACTTGGGACTGCTCACTTTCCGGTGTCAGTCGGCCAACGAGCGCGTATGTGTATTATAGAAGCTCTAAAAGTGAAACGCAAGCAGATCCAATTTGAAAAGTTGCCTCGAAACACTGAGAAGGTCGCGTCAGACATTTTCTACATTATTAAATTGTCGTTAGGATTATAAGAACATCTATTACTATTAGTGTTTGGTTTCCATCATGCTTGAAGACCGGCTGGACAAATCCCAGAAACCAGGCTTAAATATTTGCTTCTGGACCTTAACTTTTTGGATATATTTTTTTTAATAGACATGTATGGAGTGATCCAAATGATGTCATTAGTAGAGTATTTCACCACAAACAGACCCTTTCATATAAGAACTGCTGTGCAAATCAGACGATTGCTGCAAGCCCATCTCCTAACACCTGGGCCAAGCAGATGATTATGGCAGAGAGAAGCCATGGCTGGTCTAACACATCAGGTGAATAGCTGTCATTGTACTACATAGACTCCTGAAGTCTGCCATAGCGGGAGCCTCGCTCATAGTGGAGGTGGAGGTGGTTTTGCTCATCTGATGGAAGTATCTCAGATACTTCCATGGTGCTCCAAGGATATATGAATAGCTCCTAAGCAGTAAAAATCCTAATTGGGCATCCTTCCATTCCCATTAAAAAAAAATTCAGTGCAATAGGGACATTCACAGAAGGGCATACCTCCTAAATTTTAAACACAGAAAAAAAGGACACGTATTGCAGCACTTAGCAGTAATTTTACCCCTGTTGAAGACCCTTACTTTCAACCACTACAATACTCTTTTCATAGTCACGATGAAGAATGATAACCCCTGAAATGGCCTCCCATGCACAACATAATACAGCACGCTACTCCCAGAAGCACAATATGATGACCCACATAGTGCCTTGAGCAAAGTAGGATGCACCTCACACAGTGTGATGCTTCCACAATGCCTCCAAAACAGCATGAGGTCCAACACAGTGCTCCCCCGACAGATTGATGGCCCTATAATTACTACATACAGTATTATGGACCCCACAATCCCAATCACACAGTATTATCGACCCAACAGACCCCATCACACAGTATGATGCACCCAACAGTCCCCATCACACAGTATGATGCACCCAACAGTCCCCATCACACCGTATGATGTGCCCAAAGGCTCCCACACACAGTATGATGCCTCACAGTGCCCTACAAGTACTGACTGATGAAATAGGAAAAAAATACTCAGAGACTGGACAGACATCAGTCTGAGATGCATTGAGCAGAGGGTTGGACACGATAACCCTGGAGATCCCTTCCAACCCTAACATTCTATGATTACATCCATGATTACTCACGTAATAAAATAGGAAAAAATTACTCAGACTGGACAGACATCAGTCTGAGATGTTTTAGTGAATACTGCATTGAGCAGAGGGTTGGACACGATGACCCTGGAGGTCCCTTCCAGCCCTAACATTCGGAGCCCTATTTCCCTTGACCTGCTTCTGTGGTCTGTATTGTGGGTGGACTGAGGCTTCACGCAGCAGGTGTGACCTAGTCATGTCATTGTGCCTGTGCACTGAGACTCAGACACATAGGCACTTTACATGTGTTTAGCTGCTGAATGTAAATGCCTCTCTGCCTCTATCTCATGTCCTTTACCTTTACTTGACCTTCTGACATTCCTGTATCTGGTAACAGTAGAGTATCCCATGCAGATAGGAAATAATCTGAATTTATAGACTGTAGTTTAATGCAAAAATGATCAGCACTTAATGCTGGTAAGAAATTAGGTCAACCGGCCTAGTGTCAACTCTACTTCTACCTAAAGAGGTGGTTTACTCGTTTTCATTACTGGCCTCAACGATAAAACGTTGAGAATTAAGGTGTCTCTCAATTACCTTGTGTTGCCAGTAGTGCCTGTGAGTGGCGCTATTGTGGTCCGCTCATCCCCTTATCGTTCGTGACCCCCACTGGGCTCCGTGACCTCTGATGACCAGTGATGTCACGTCAACTGTGACTGGGCTGTGGGCGGCGTTTCACCGCTCGAGACAACCCAGCACCCCCCTGCTCTCTCCTTCGCTGTAAGCAGGAGTGATGCTGGGCTGTGATGAGCGGTGAAATGCCACCCACAGCCCAGTGACTCAGCGACATTGTGGCCCACCTCAATTGACGTGAAAGCCCAGGAGTCACGCGAAGAGGATGAGCGGGCCACAATAGCGCCGCTCACAGACACTATTGGTAACACAAAGTATTTAAGAGACACCTTGTTTCTCAACATAATCGATGTTGCCAGTAATGAATACAAGTGAACCACCTCTTTAAGAACTTTTATTTTGCATAGTTTCTGGTATTTTTGGACAGTTTTTGAATTTTGCCATATCCTACTTTTAACTTTTAACTTTTTTTCTATATTCACCATTGTGGGCAGAGTTTTGGTTTTCTAAATATTCTTGGCTAGCTTAAAAAATGCAACTTTTAGAAAAGTTGTAAAATGTTTGCACAAATTTTCTCCAGCCTCTTCCTGGTGTTTGTTACGTACGTCTGGAATTCTTGTGCAAAATTAGCCACTTTTGTAACGGGAAATGCCACTTTCTGCACTAAGCATTTGCAAAAAAAGGTTAAAGCCAAAAGTTACCGTCAATTGAATTTTTGATTTTGCCCAAAATTCATGAACCACTTGTGCCGTTTTGAAGAATTTGACAAAAAAATAACTGAATTAAAGAGTACCTGAAGACAAAAAAAAGGAGAAAAGTAACTAAAAATATGGAAATGATGAATCGTCTCACTCAAGTGCAGCACAATATACAAAGACGGTGAAGTAGTGAATGATTGTAGTGTTTTAGGTAGAACTTATGGGGATGTGATGAGGGGATCCGTACCGCGCTGTAGTAAGGAGGAGCGCATACAATGACCATGTGTTTCCAATCACCATTTTTTGGCTGCTGCAGAACCCTATAGCAGGATCGTGCTAGCGAGAGGGTGGCTGGAGACCAACTGTATTAACTCTGCCTGTGTCTATCGGAGTGTATCCAGGGGTTTTCTGACCTAGAATGAGTTGGGTATGGTAGACGATGCACGATCTCTAATTTCTTCTGGCAGGTTGTGGGCAGGGGTGCTCCTTGCCTGCTGCTCGAAAACACTTTTCATCTGCTTAATTGAATTCATGTTGAAATATTTAGCTGTAGACGCTCTCTCCATAGTCGGGATGGAAGTTCATGCCTGGGATATTCTCTGATCTTCAAGTCCCGATGAAGAAAGAGAGAAGGATCTCTGCTTGTATTTAGCTCGGAGCAACATCTGCCGGCTGGAGTGAGCCGCTCGGGCTTAATGTGATATCTTTACACATAGGCTTCACAAGACCTCAGTTATTCCACCAAGAAGAATACGCGTATTATTGCACCGGAGGTGTATGTCTGAGCAGATGTGGAGTGCATGTGGTTTTTGTTTGGCAGGAAGGTTCTCCGCCAAGTATTTTCTTCATTTTTTCTTCTTCGACCTGGTTTATGGCGCTGGTCCGTCTTTACTTTGATTCCTGTCCAGTTTATATTCTATTGCTTCTTTCAATACTTTTACTCTGTAATTTTTTTAAGGTATATATGGATACTAGTTCTGAAAAAGTTGACAAAGCCAAGGTTACTTTACAGTCTCTAAGGACTCTAGAAAGTTGGCACGGCAGGTGCATGTTCATAATGGGTATATATTGAAAAATGGTCTATATACCTAAACTAAAGAAGGGCCGATCGATAAAGGCTGCTTTACACGCTGCGATATCGTTACCGATATCGCTAGCGTGCGTACCCGCCCCCCATCGGTTGTGCGACAAGGGCAAATCCCTGCCCGTGGCGCACAACATCGCTCAGACCCGTCACACGTACTTACCTGCCTAGCGACGTCACTGGGACCGGCGAACCGCCTCCTTTCTAAGGGGGCGGTTCGTGCGGTGTCACAGCGACATCACTAAGCGGGCGCCCAATAGAAGCGGAGGGGCGGAGATGAGCGGGACGTAACATCCCACCCACCTCCTTCCTTCCGCATTGCCGGCGGCCGCAGGTAAGGTGAGGTTCCTCGTTCCTGCGGTGTCACACATAGCGATGTGTGCTGCCACAGGAACGACGAACTACATCGTACACGCAGCAGCAACAATAATTGGGAATAGGGGGGCATGTCACCGATGAGCGATTTTGAACGTTTTTGTGACGATGCAAAATCGCTCATAGGTGTCACACGCAACGACATCGCTAAAGTGGCTGGATGTGCGTCACAAATTCCGTGACCCCAACGAGATCGCTTGATCGATGTCGCAGCGTGTAAAGCGGCCTTTAGACGTTTGAGAAATGCTGTTTGGAAATGAGCTGGTCCAGGTTGTCACTAAGTGGTCCAAATATTTACTAAATGTCACAAACGTACCTGTCTGTGCACCAACACTTACCGTCTCTTTGATGGCACTAGCGGAGATGCTGGGCAACCAGCTCGGACAACAAGTAGCACTTCTGGCCAAAATGGAAAGTCCATCTGATGTGCCCGTCAGGGAATCTGGCCAGTGGACCATCTGCAGTTCAGATTCAGTAGATAATCAGGGATCCTGGTGCCCTCTTTGACTTTCGCTAGTATTTAGCTATTGTATTTAGTCCACCTGTCGTGGCTGTTGGGGAATCTGGCCAGTGGACCATCTGCAGGTCAGATTCAGTGGATAATCAGGGATCCTGGTGCCCTCTTTGACTTTCGCTAGTATTTAGCTATTATATTTAGTCCACCTGTCGTGGCTGTTGGGGAATCTGGCCAGTGGACCAACTGCAGATCAGATTCAGTGGATAATCAGGGATCCCGATGCCCTATTTGGCTTTCGCTAGTATTTAGCTATTGTATTTAGTCCACCTGTCGTGCCTGTTGGGGAATCTGGCCAGTGGACCATCTGCAGGTCAGATTCAGTGGACAATCAGAGATCCTGGTGCCCTATGTGACTTTTGCTAGTATTTAGCTATTGTATTTAGTCCATCTGTCATGGCTGTTGGGGAATCTGGCCACTGGACCATCTGCAGGTCAGATTCAGTGGATAATCAGGGATCCCGATGCCCTATTTGACTTTCGCTAGTATTTAGCCATTCTATTTAGTCCATCTGTCGTGGCTGTTGGGGAATCTGGCCCGTGGACCATCTGCAGGTCAGATTCCGTGGACAATCAAAGATCCTGATGATCTATTTGACTTTTGCTAGCTTTTAGCTATTGTATTTACTATAATACCCAGGTGGCAATGATCGATTCTAGTGTAACGTGAAGACTTTGCCTCAGACTTCAGTCATCTACATAGATAAGAATGAAATTTGCTGTGGGAATCATCCCCATCAACAACCCTGCCAATCCCAGGAATGCCCCAATCCCTCCTGGTAATGCCCCCACCATGGAACATCTTTTTTTGGGTGTTGTTTATATAACTCATTCATCTTTTGGACCAGGACTCCTGGAAAGTCAAGGATAGTCGGCAACTATGATTTCCTTGTGGCAGAATTCCACAGCGAGTGGATGAGATTTGCTAAAATGCCTGGAACAGTAATTCGTAACTTCATTTCTGCATAAATTTAGACTAAACGTCATGGGTGAATAGTGGATATGGCGTTCAGCTTGAACATCAATCTTCACCTAAAATAAGAAATGAGTATAGATGAGCACATTGAGTAATAGAACGCCGATGCTGCGGCCAGATCAGTATTCTGTGACCTCTCTCCTACCTGCTGTCAGGTTCCACATTTGATTAGCTGACCCGATGCAACATTATCTTGAGGCACATATGACATCGCATTAGGCAAGCTAATAAAAAATGCAGCCAAAGATGCCGGCCGGTAGGAGGAGGTTCGGAAGGCACCTGTCCGGTGGACACAAAATCCTGGCTTGGCCACTGGCCCAGGTTCCTATGACTCGGTTCTATAGAAATAAGCTAACTTTGCAGTAGATCTTGCTTAAAGGGGTTGTCTGTCCTTGGGGTACAAGTTTTCAGTCACTCTATGTGACTGCAGACTTGTGAATTCTCGAAGAACAGTGCACACTGTCAGGATTCTCTGGTTCCAGCGTCGGGAGCAGTGGGTGTGGACACAAAATCCTGGCTTGGCCACTGGCCCAGGTTCCTATGACTCAGTTCTATAGAAATAAGCTAACTTTGCAGTAGATCTTCCTTAAAGGAGTTGTCTGTCCTTGGGGTACAAGTTTTCAGTCACTCTATGTGACTGCAGACTTGTGAATTCTCGAAGAACAGTGCACACTGTCAGGATTCTCTGGTTCCAGCGTCGGGAGCAGTGGGTGTGTGACCGCAGGTATGCGATTTGCATAGATGCGGCTACATGCTGACTAGACATGTGCGGCCTCACGCAACACAAGTGTGACTTCTAGTCGGATTGTGGCCAGAAGTATACAAATCAATACAATTGTCACGTCTAGTCGGAATGTGGCCAGAAATATACAAATCAATACAAGTGTGATGTCTAGTCTGATTGTGGCCAGAAGTATACAAATTAATACAAGTGTGCCGTCTAGTCGGAATGTGGCCAGATGTTTTACAAATCGCAAACTTGAGGTCACTTGACCGTCCGTTCCTGGCACCAGAGAAACTTAACAGCATGCACTATTCTGCGAGAATTCACAAGTCTGCAGTAGCATTACAGAATCCTGACAGTGTGTATTATTCTGCGAGAATTCACAAGTCTGCAGTAGCATTAGAGAATCCTGACAGTGTGCAATATTCTGCGAGAATTCACAAGTCTGCAGTAGCATTAGAGAATCCTGACAGTGTGCACTATTCTGCGAGAATTCACAAGTCTGCAGTAGCATTAGAGAATCCTGACAGCGTGCACTATTCTGCGAGAATTCACAAGTCTGCAGTAGCATTACAGAATCCTGACAGTGTGCATTATTCTGCGAGAATTCACAAGTCTGCAGTAGCATTAGAGAATCCTGACAGTGTGCAATATTCTGCGAGAATTCACAAGTCTGCAGTAGCATTAGAGAATCCTGACAGTGTGCACTATTCTGCGAGAATTCACAAGTCTGCAGTAGCATTAGAGAATCCTGACAGCGTGCACTATTCTGCGAGAATTCACAAGTCTGCAGTCTACTAGAGAGTAGTTAGGCCTGGCTCAACTGTCTCTATAGCTGCTCAGAGGTAAAAAATATTAGATAGATCATAAACAGTTAGGTTTCCCATTCATAAAAAAGGAATGGAGAGAATATCGAAGCTTATGAGTGGCAAAAATAATGGTTTATGATCTACTGTCACATAGCATGAGTGCAGACTTGAACCCCAAACCTGGACTACGGCTTTAAAAATGTTCTTTTTGCATCTCCATGGTAACAGACAACAAGCAAACCTGGTGTGATCGGATTCTTCAAGCATTGCAGAACTTTATTCTAATTAGTTACCAAGGAGACACATTATTTTTCATAGAAGCTGTAGATACAAAAGCTGTAGGAGGTTTTAAATAAAAACTCGGTGTAAAGGTGTACGTAGCCTTTAAGCCCCAGAACGGCTGATGAGATGAGTATGTTTTTTTATGACTATTGACATTATGGTTGCATCGCTTGATGACTCCTTGGTAGGTGCAAATCCAGAATCTCCTTGTGTAAGAGTACCGTCTCACTAAACAACGTACCAGCGTTTCCGACCACGATATGACCTGGTCAGAATAGCTGGTGCGTCACTACAGGGTCGCTGATGAGCTGTCAATCAGGCAGATCTCACCAGCGACCAGTGACCAGCCACCAGCCCGCAGCGACTCGTGGAAACGATGCTGCGCTTGGTAGCCAAGGTAAATATCGGGTAACTAAGCAAAATGGTTTGCTTGGTTACCCGATATTTAGCAAGGAGTAAGGACGGGACTCAGCACCAATTCCAGGATAGAAAAAATATAAATCCAACGAAAAATATATAAAAGTGTAGAAACTTTATTCAACGATTATAAATCCAAGAAAAACATCATCGATTCCATGAAAACATCATGGCTTTTCATGGAATCGATGATGTTTTTCTTGAATTTTTAATCATTGAAGAAAGTTTCTACACTTTTATATATTTTTCGTTGGATTTATATTTTTTCTATCCTGGAATTGGTGCTGAGTTCCGTCCTTACTCCTTGCTATTGCCTCTACGGACCTGCCTGTACGGTGGACATCCTGCATCCCATCTGAACTGAGCGGATACATATACGGGTGAGCTGCATTTCTCTTTCTTCGTTACCCGATATTTACCCTGGTTACCAGCGCACACCACTTAGCGCTGGCTCCGTGCACTCGTAACCAGGGTACATATCGGGTTACTAAGCAAAGCGCTTCGCTTAGTTACCTGATGTGTACTCTGGCTACGTGTGCAGGGAGCAGTGAGCCAGCACTGGCAGCCTGAGAGCGTCGTACGCTAGTAACCAAGGTAAATATCGGGTAACCAAGCAAAGCGCTTTTGCTTAGTTACCCGATGTGTACCTTGGTTACCAGCGTCCGCAGCTTCCAGACGCCGGCTCCTGCTCCCTGCATATTCAGATCGTTGCTCTCTCGCTGTCAAACACAGCGATGTGTGCTTCACAGCGGGAGACCAACGAGCAAAAAATGAACCAGAGCAGTGGGCAACGAACAGTGATCTCACAGCAGGGACCAGATCGCTGCTCAGTGTCACACACAGTGAGATCGCTAATGAGGTCACTGCTGCGTCGCAAAAACAGGTGACTCAGCAGTGATCTCGCTAGCGATCTCGCTATGTGAGAAGTACCCCTAAGGGTGCCTTCACACTTTAGCGATGCAGCAGCGATCCGACCAGCGATCTGACCTGGTCAGGATCGCTGCTGCATCGCTACATGGTCGCTGGTGAGCTGTCAAACAGGCAGATCTCACCAGCGACCAGTGACCAGCCCCCAGCCAGCAGCGACGTGCAAGCGACGCTGCGCTTGCACGGAGCCGGCGTCTGGAAGCTGCGGACACTGGTAACTAAGGTAAACATCGGGTATGGTTACCCGATGTTTACATTAGTTACCAGCGCACACCGCTTAGCTTTGCTCTCCTAGCTACAGTACACATGTGTAATGCAGCTTCATGTGCAGAGAGCAGGGAGCCGCGCACACTGTTTAGCGCTGGCTCCTTGCTCTCCTAGCTACAGTACACATCGGGTTAATTAACCCGATGTGTAATGCAGCTACATGTGCAGAGAGCCGGAGCCGGCAGCACAGGCAGCGTGAGAGCTGCGGAGGCTGGTAACTAAGGTAAATATCGGGTAACCACCTTGGTTACCCGATGTTTATCTTGGATACAGCTTACCTCAGCTGTCAGACGCCGGCTCCTGCTCCCTGCTCGCTTCATTTGTCGCTCTCTCGCTGTCACACACAGCGATCTGTGTGTCACAGCGGGAGAGCGCCTTTGAAGAAAACGAACCAGGGCTGTGTGTAACGAGCAGCGATCTCGCAGCAGGGGCCAGATCGCTGCTCAGTGTCACACACAGCGAGATCGCTAATGAGGTCACTGCTGCGTCACAAAAAGCGTGACTCAGCAGCGATCTCGGCAGCGAACTCGCTGTGTGTGAAGCACCCCTAAGGCTACACTATTGTAAAATGTTAGATTGCATTTGAATGTATCCTGGGAGTGCGAGATAACAGCCAAACGGCTAATCATTAATGGGTTAATAAAACTTTATACCGCCTGGCCATTACTTGATGGTATTGTAGTGGAAGGGTCCAGCATTGGTTCATCCTATCAAATGGATGCCTTCATCATATGGGATTGTTCCCACCGCTTCCACCATCATGAATATTTTATTAAGACCACAAGATTGCTGTCTTCAATACGTCTTAATCTAAAGGGCTGCACTTTAAATGAATGTTTAGATGGAAGCAAAAAGCATAAAGAATGGATACATTATAGTATCATTACAGATAATTATCCCAAATCATGGATAACTTATATTGTGGCCGCCTTGAATACGCAGTAAGATGGCATCCAAAGGAATGGGAGGATGGAAAAAAAAAATCTAACATTCTTCCACACCTTAAAGGAAAAATTGATGAAAAGTGAGCAATTTTTTTTTCTCCATGAAGCATTGTCAATAAAACTTCATACTCCGCTGGTCTCCGTAAGAAGTCAGTGCTTCCCCCAAAGCATACCTGAAAAAAAAAGTTGTTTTTTTTTTTTACTTAATTGCATGTATCCAGAGCTAAAAACATTTTTTGCTATTGGGTTTCATTAAAAAAAAGTCATCGTTTGGATTATATCGGCTTTGTTTTGCCCCATATTCAACTTTGATGTGGTCTTTGTCCATAAATCCGCTAAGAAGAGCTCAGAAAAAGACTGAGAAAAGAGCTATAAATTCTTATTTGCATGAGCTCACTGACTATTTCTCAGTTAACTCTTTCTACAGCCAGCGGTAGTTGAACAGAGACTGTAGAAGGTACTGTATTTTTCGGACTATAAGACGCACTTTTTTTTCCTCCCAATTTTGGAGGAAAGTGGGGGGGGGGTCTAAAGGCTGCTTTACACACAGTGACCAGCGGCAGGCGCCCAATAGAAGCGGAGGGGCGGAGAGCAGCCGCATTATCAACACACCCACCTCGTTGCCGGCAGGACGCAGGTAAGCTGTTGTTCGTCGTTCCCGGGGTGTCACACGTAGCGATGTGTGCTGCCTCAGGAACAACGAATAACCTGCATCCAGAACGACTAACGAGATATTGAAAATGAACGACGTGTCAACGATCAACGATTAGGTGAGTATTTTTGATCGTTAACAGTCGCTCAGAGCTGTTACACGCAACGACGTTGCTAATGACGCTGGATGTGCGTCACGAATTCCGTGACCCCAACGACATATCGTCAGATATGTTGTTGCGTGTAAAGCCCCCTTTATAGTCTGAATATATGGTGGTGATGGTGGAGGGATTGATGTTAGGGTTGTGCAGGCGCACACACACACACACACACACACACACACACACACACACACACGTGAGAAAGCACACACATATGAGAAAACACACACAATCACACTACAGATCTTATCCACACACTCACCGCATCCAGCAATATCGCTTGCTTCTTGGCGTAAGGACCTGCGACACTGTGCAATGCGTTGAGCTTCCAGGACCTGCAGGATGATCACATGGCCGGAAGCACATGGTATCACTGGATGTGGTGAGTGTGTGCGCGCTTGTACTGGTATCTGTGATTTCGTGACTGTGTGTGAGTGTATGCGATTGGATTTTTGCTTCAAATTTTTTTTTCCTAATTTACACTTCTAAAACCTGGGTGCGTCTTATAGTCCAAACAAAACAGTAAATGGTGCAAAATGTTTAATGAGCCCAATTGTAGAAATTATTTTTAACCCCCAACATGTGCATTAAAGAAATAAAAGTTAATGGATACCCTTGAAACTATTAAATAAACATAATTTATTTTTTTTATCTCAGTTTATTGATCTGACTTCTGTCTTTTGTGTAATATTTCAGAAAGTATTACAATCTAATACAATGAAAGGGTTCATTCAGTGGAAGTTTTTGTCGGCCTGGGGCTCCTGCCATGTTTTTTTTTTCCTTGGGTCCTTAAAAGCATCTACACTGCAGGGAAATTCTTTTATTGTTATACAGGGATATAAAAGCCTGGGAGGACCGTCCTGTGAACCCCTGACCTTCATCTGGAAAGGTCTTGTGACAAAGAGGCCGTGAATTAGGACTTTGCCGACATTATAGTTTGCAAACGACTTCTAAACCAAACCACAATTGCTAATTTGAAGCCTTTGTAGAATTAAAAGTCGTCTTTTTTTTTTTTTATAGACCGAATGGTTCAATATGTTCACACCACAAAGAAGCGTGCCTGCGGCATGGATGGAAGCAAGAAGGCAAAACTGTAGTGTTTAACCGGAATCTGATGGTGATATACTGTATGTTCTAATTCTTGGTACATTCGGAATGTGGAACGTAATCATCTGCAGATCCCAATGGAAGAGAATTTTTTTAATTGCTGGTATTCCCTTAGAAATCTGTGGCATGTCCACATTAATGTCTCATAGATGCAGGTACCTCTTCTCAGACCGACATCTGTCTCCGGAACGGTGGGTCGTTCCCCCAGTGTCATCCATTACTTGTGAGACAGTCGCTGGCCTCTATATCCAGGTGGAGAGTGAATAAAGATGAGGCCGATTATGTGCGCAGCAGAAATCACTTCTATTACAAGATTGAAATGAGAAAGTCAAACACATGTATGGCCTCTTCTTAATTCTACACTATAGGTGTCACGGTAGGTGCGGGGAAGTACCAAGCGAACGGCAAAAGGGAAAGGAAGGGAAACCCTGTGTCTAGGGAAAGAGAAGATGGTAACCCTTGACCAAACCTACTGCTGGTCCCTGGGGTCCCTCACCACCCTAGATACGTTCCACACCTATGTGCCGAATCGGATATCTGACCCTAACCTACTGCTGGTCCCTGGTATCCCTCACCACCCTAGATACGTTCCACACCTATGTGCCGAACTGGATATCTGACCCTAGGTGTCCCTAGTGCTGGGCCCTAAATAGGGAACGGATGGGCGAAAGGGAAGGGAAACCCTGTGACTAGGGAAAGGGAAGATGGTGACCCATGACCAAACCTACTGCTGGTCCCTGGTATCCCTCACCACCCTAGATACGTTCCACACCTATGTGCCGAACTGGATATCTACCCCTAGGTGTCCCTATTGCTGGGCCCTAAATGGGGAATGGATGGGTGAAAGGGAAGGGAAACCCTGTGTCTAGGGAAAGGGAAGATGGTGACCCTTGACCAAACCTACTGCTGGTCCCTGGGATCCCTCACCACCCTAGATACATTCCACACCTATGCGCCGAACCGGATATCTGACCCTAGGTATCCCTAGTGCTGGACCCTAAATAAGGAACAAATGGGCGAACCGAACGACAAAAGGGAAGAAACCCTGTGTCTAGGGAAAGGGAAGATGGTGACCCCTGACCAAACCTACTGCTGGTCCATGACCAACCTAGATAGGTTCCGCACCTATGCGCCAAACCGGATATCTGACCCTAGGTATCCCTAGTGCTGGGCCCTAAACAGGGAATGGATAGGATGAGCTTTTCGTCAACCCCACTAAATAACTACAGACGACGCAAGGAGGACACAAAGGGGGAAAATGCATGAAATAATTATCTACAGATGACACAGGTAGAAGTGCAGCAAGGTTTTCAGCAACGATTCCACAGCAGAGTACAAGCCATCTTTTTGCAACCAAGGCATGAATGAACTGAAATTATCACCAGCACCAGACCAAGGAAGGAGTATTTTAAGCACCAAGATAATGCTGATGGTCAGCAGCTGGGTGGAAGGCGAGCTCCTGCTGGGTCCAAAAGGGGGAGAGATGAATCCAGCAGGAAAGCTACCTATACCAATGAATACTGACAGCAGGAACAATGGGAAGTCAGGGAGCATTTTGCACAGCCAAACGCTGTGACCTTCTATGGCCAGAAACCACATGACTGTCTGTCACTTGTGACACACCTGTGACAATAGCGTGGGTGTCTCAATTTCCCCTTTTTTTTGAAAGATCAAACATTCTTTGAATATAAAGAATATACGTACTTATTTATAATTTTTTCAAATGAGAAATAAAGCAACATTGCAATTTCATGTTCATGGTAACAGACTACAAACAAACCCTGTAGTCTGATCCTGTAGTCTTACGCTCTTCAGTCTACATGGTCAAGCTGTAAGAATATTGAATGAAATAGGACCACTGGAGGTTTATGTGTTAAGATAATTTATGGAACTGATTATAATTTATACCACTGCTGCTAGGGAATGCCCTGGAATTTGGTAGGCAGGTGTCACGAGTGTATTATGGCCTGATGTGATCTTGGGGGGATCTGAGATCAAAAGTTAACAGCATATTGTGGGTCGCAGATCCGCTTTAGTGCCCACTCGTCATTTACCCTGAGTTGGAGAGTATTTAATTCCATCCAGTACTGAAGAGGGTAAGGTTCATTTCGATCCTGCAATGATCTAACAGGTAGTTGTAAATCTCAGCTGCAGCCTCTCCCTTCTGCTCCTCACTCCTCCCTATGCTGGCTATAGCTCATACCTATGCTGTCCATGCTGAAGGAGGTTGTTGCTGCATAGCTGTGGTGTCGTTACTCTTGCAGCTGTGAAGTGCTCTACTGAGGAAACCTAGGAGTGCTTTTTGTTATGTCTTTCCCCACCCGTTTGACTTACTTTCCTCATGTTGTCTTACTGGAATGGCCCACTAGTGAGGGTGAATTTAGTCAGCCCGGGCCTAAGCACATGATTGGTGCACAGGGGAAGGACCCATCTAGGGACATTAGGAAGTATAGGGATCAGCATCAGGTGACTGTTAGGAGATGATGCTGCTCCCCTCTCCCTAGCACCAGGGCCTTTTGTTGTATTATTACCATGGTATACCTTCTGTGTTACGGCGCTTGACGGAAGTCATCGCATACCTGTCGTTACACCTACAGTCACATCGTAACAGCAGGTCTGCTACATGGGTGTCAACTAGAGTGCTTTTCCTTTTGGGTAACATCCCCGGAGGGTTAAATGTGCCACCACTTCCTAATAAAGGAGAACAGTGGGATTGGTTTATGAAAAATGTCCAGAATAAGCTCATGGTTGGATTTTATGGTGATCTAAACTTGGGTCTGTGGAACCGCGGTGCTCTGGATGTCAGAACTGTAAATTACATGGATATTAAAATGTCCGTGTACTATGACTCCATATAACAGTTCACGTTCTGGATCCATCTCGGGGGTTTAATATACGTCCTTCACTGGTTTGGAAAATGAATGTAACCTACACCCCTCCCAAATCTGAGCTATACCCCTATTGAAAGAGAAAATTCAAGAAAATTTTTGAGTGTCAATACTAAAGGCCGCTTTACACGCTGCGACATCGCTCAAGCGATCTCGTTGGGGTCACGGAATTTGTGATGCACATCCGGTCGCTTTAGCGATGTCTTTGCGTGTGACACCTATGAGCGATTTTGAATCGTCACAAAAACGGTCAAAATCGCTCATTGGTGACATGCCCCCCTATTCTCGAATATCGCTGCTGCTCGGTGTACGAAGTAGTCGTCACTCCTGTGGCAGCACACATCGCTAGGTGTGACACCGCAGGAACGAGGAACCTCACCTTACCTGCGGCCGCCCGCAATGAGGAAGGAAGGAGGTGGGCGGGATGTTACGTCCCGCTCATCTCCGCCCCTCCGCTTCTATTGGGCGGCGGTTCGGTGACCCTGACGTAGCTGTGACGCTGAACGAACCGCCCCGTTAGAAAGGAGGCGGTTCGCCGGTCACAGTGATGTCGGTAGGCAGGTAAGTAGTGTGACGGGTCCACGCGATGTTGTGCGCCACGGGCAGCAATTTGCCCATGTCGCACATCCAATGGGGGTGGGTACGCACGCTAGCGATATCGGTCACGATATCGCAGCGTGTAAAGCGGCCTTAACTTAAAAAAATATCACTGCTGATTGTTAAAATCACCTCCAATTCTTTTAAGGACCATTTTATGCCAGTTTTGGACTTTTCATGCTCCTGTGTTGTCTCACTTTCTTTAGAAGATACTCCCACTTTAGTAGACGTCACAATATGGCTCCCTCCAGTAAACAATCATGTTCTTAAAATTTCGACCCAAAACTGTAATTTACAGTCAATTTTTCCCATTTTTTTTTTCATCCATGTTTGTCCCAGTTCTCTTGGTTTCTTCAGATATGCTTTTCAGTAGGACTTTGCTTCCCCTCGAAAGAGATGTGAATATTAGATTTAATCGCCTTATGGAAAATACTAATAATTTTGCTTTTAGGAAAAAAGCATCAGCTAATTGTCAGCACTTACATATTCTACCCAGGCCTCTATATTGTAATGTGGAATAACGCCTAGGTTTTAAAGCCTTTGATCATTTGTGTTATCGGTAATAAGGTTTTCTGTCTCGGTCACAAGAGGATTCTAATTATTTTTAGAACCAGGGTTGTGAAGCAACATAGTGAAATGTTACACTAAAAAAAATTCCCAAATGTCTTCCTCTAATCCATGTGTTTTGCTTTCAGAGGCTCTTACCGACCCTCTCGTTTCCTTCCCTTCACTTTATTTCCCCAATATAAGACAACTCTGTGCCATTTGTTACCGTATCCGATGATGAACACAATCTAACTCTCAAGCTTTCGAGTGAAGAGGGAAATGCATCGTGAATACGGAGAAGGAAAGTTTGATGGGAGAAATGAGATGTTAAATTGTGCCAAATTAATGGCGCTGAGTACATTTTGCTCAACACATGCGAGGCACACTTAGGGGTACTTTAAACGTTGCGACATCGCTAGCCGATGCTAGCGATGCCGAGCGCGATAGTCCCCGCCCCCGTCGCACATGCGATATCTTGTGATAGCTGCTGTAGAGAACATTATCGCTACGGCAGCTTCACACGCACTTACCTGCCCTGTGACGTCGCTCTGGCTGGCGACCCGCCTCCTTCCTAAGGGGGCGGGTCGTGCGGCGTCACAGCGACGTCACACGGCAGGCGGCCAATAGAAGCGGAGGGGCGGAGATGAGCGGGACGTAAACATCCCGCCCACCTCCTTCCTTCCGCATAGCCGGTGGAGGCAGGTAAGGAGATGTTCCTCGCTCCTGCGGCTTCACACACAGCGATGTGTGCTGCCGCAGGAGCAAGGAACAACATCGTATCTCCTATTGGTTCGACATTATGAAAATGTCCGACGCTACACAGATCACCGATTTACGATGCTTTTGCAATCGTTTATCGGCGCATCTAGGCTTTACACGTTTGCGACGTCGTTACTGGCGTCGGATGTGCGTCACTTTCGATTTGACCCTGACGATATCGCAGTAGTGATGTCGCAACGTGCAAAGTACCCCTAACACTCTTCCATCTATGGATGTTGTACGCCTGTGCCACTGTTTTAGATTTGGTAAAATTGTCCGAAATGGACGACAATTTCCTAATATTCTATAATTTTATCATCAGAATTGATCTCAATACACACAACTTTGCAGAGACGAGATAAATCTTGAATCGCTGTACCTGAATCCCTGGAAAGCACCGGCTTTTCTACATTTCATTCGTTTGATCAAAGGTGATTTCCAGTTTTACGTATGGTAAATAAAGGTTTTAGGGGTTTCCCCATACTCTAAAAGTCACTATGCGTAAGCCAAGGTTGGGAAATTAAAAAATACTTTGCACATCTGAACGTCAACCACGCCTTAACACTAGCTACTGCCAGTCTTTTCACTTGATGCCTTCACAACCCCTGAAGAATATCTCTGTAGGGGTGAAAAAAAGTGTTTTTTTTATATATTTCAAATAAAGGAGTTTTTTAGTGTTTGTATTTATTTATTTTCACTTACAGATAAGTAATGGGGGGTCTCATAGACACCTCAAATTACTAAACTAGTGCTTAGTGGCAACTGTGAGCTGTTATTAACCCCTTAGTACACTGCACCAGGGCAATTGGGATGAGTCAGGTAAAGTGCCTAGATTGTCACATCTAACAGATGCAACAATCCTGGGCGGACGCAGTCTGCTACTTTTAGGCTGGGGGGTCCCAATAAGCATGGGTCTCCCCAGCCTGAGAATAACTAAGAAGTCCCAACTCTCGGCTTTGTCGTGGATGGGTATCAAAATTGGGGTGGACCACAATCCAGTTTTTTAAATTATTAATTTACATTTTTTTTTAAAAAAAGCCGCATGCGGTCCGGCTTATTTTGATACACAGCCAAGATAAGCACATGGCTGGGGGCTGCAGCCTGTAGCCGTATGCTTTATCTCTGCTGGGTATCATAATATGAGGGGACCCTACGCCAATTTATATTTTACAGCAATAGAGACACACACACAGAGTCTTTGATTGAAAGCAGTCAGAAACGCTGTCATACAGGGTTAGGGTGCGTCTGACTGCAAGCAATCCGACGCGGGGACTGCTGGTGGGAGGGGGAAGCAGTGCATATCCATGAGCGTAATGATCGGCCCCGGAAGTAGCGTTAGAGCCGCTTGGTGACTATCCTTCTACTACTACAGTATTTTAAAACTCTCGATTCGATCCCCATAGATATTCGGGATCAATTTCAGGCCCAAACAGGGATTTTTTTTTTATACCGACCTCTGGTATCTGTGAGCCCACCCATCACTAGTTCTATTAATTTTTCAAATACCTTTTTTGGTTCACTGAAGGAGGGAACCGCTCTTCTTCGCAAACGAGACTCTGTGTGCAGAACTGACTTTGAGCTGAGTGCATGACACTTACTTGCTCTTTTGTGCCGGTGTCTGTCACCCTTGCTGCTGGTCCTCAACGTAGTAAGACAAGCGACACCAGAGTTCACTTAGCCAATCAGTTTTTTGTTTACTTTTATTCTTCTCACTCTTATGACAGACATGGCCTTTCTACCTCTTTTTGTGGGGTACTATTCTTCGTCCTCTCCCCCGCTCTCTTGGACTGTATCTGCGCTTCCTTCCCCCTAATACCACACAGCTTTGTCCGCTTCTGGGCCCTAATGGCTTCTCTAGCCAAACGACTGTCTAAGCCCACTGGGGTGAGCCGTTGGCTCCGGACCTCCAGAGGAAAACGAAGGGTTCCCTGACTGGCCCTTACACCGAGGCCACATCCTCTCACTTTGAACCCACTTCTTGACTGACTACCTCTAGAGCTCCCTTTTCCTAACCATTCGCCCTGACATTTATCCCTCCTCCCTTAACGACTTTAACCCGACCTCATCTAAGACCTCTTCTAAGCTCACTCTAACTCACCGCCGGCTAACCCGACCCCTGGATGCAACGTTTGGTAGCCCGTTGAAGAATTTTAGCTCTGCTACATCCTAAAGTCATTCTCTTCTAAAACACTGACATATCCACACATGCATTTATAATGTACGACAATAAATACGTCAAACATAGTATATTTACATCATGGGGCATCAACCCCCCCCTCCTCATTACATCACCATCAATATGTATGGCTGTGGACAAACCCTTCATATCGTTTTGTCGCCTATAGCGAGAACTTTTTATTAGGTTACACTTCTGTTTGATTCAGTTTCATTTCTTAAAACCTTTTTTTGTTTTCCTTGTGATTCAGTTTTCTTCCTCTCTTACATCATCCTCGACTTTCACAATGGCTCATTTCAGTACGTTCGATCATCCTCTTAATGTGTGCACCGCGGATGAACAAACCACACAGAGCAACGCTCATTATTAAGTTGAGATTCCCCTAAAAAAATTCCATCACCCTTTTTTTTTTTTTTTTTTTTTTTTTGGAAGCCTGTATTGTACTGCAAAGACAATCCATTGATGTGAATTGCACTGTGCAATACTTCACTTTCCCTGTGGGGGCGCTGCAGGGAAATCTTATTGCCTTGTTTAGACACAGGTCACTGATCGATCAGGTTTAAAGCAGGAGGATATTTTGTGATTAGTTTACCGAAAAAAGACCCTTTGTATAAAGTGCTATACAGGAGCATCACATAGCAGAACAGGGGGCACATGCAAAAGTGCATTCAACATTTTTCTAATTCTCTTTCATTAATCCATTGGAAGGGTGGATATTATAGAATTTCCTCACTGGCCATGGCTCTAAAGTCTGGAAAAGTGGGGTGCTGCCAACCCCCAAAGGGAGTGATGGCAACAGCTATATTGGTTGGCTATCAGCTTTAGCTAATAAACAGCTGGAGAGGGCGATATATATACTACCGGTATTTGTAGAAAAATTTAAGGCCACACGTCCTAATCACTGAATTCAGGTCTCATACCCCCGGTGTACAACATCCAACCCCATTGCCGCCAGTGTATAACATCTGTCCTCATTGCCCCCAGTGTATAATATCAGGCCCCCCTCGCCTCCAGTGTATAAAATCCGGCCCCATTGCCCCTAGGGTATAACATCCAGCTCCATTCTCCCTGATGTATAACATCCAACACCATTGCCTCCAGTGTATAACCTCCAGTTTAATTGCCCCACTGTATAACCTTAGGCCCTATTCCTCCCAGTGTATAACCTCCGGCCCTATTCCCCCCAGTGTATAACCTCCGGCCCTATTCCTCCCAGTGTATAACCTCCGGCCCCATTCCCCCCGGTGTATAACCTCCGGCCCTATTCCCCCCCAGTGTATAACCTCCGGCCCTATTCCCCCCAGTGTATAACCTCCGGCCCTATTCCCCCCCAGTGTATAACCTCCGGCCCTATTCCCCCCAGTGTATAACCTCCGGCCCTATTCCCCCCAGTGTATAACCTCCGGCCCTATTCCTCCCAGTGTATAACCTCCGGCCCTATTCCTCCCAGTGTATAACCTTCGGCCCTATTCCTCCCAGTGTATAACCTCTGTCCCTATTCCCCCCGGTGTATAACCTCCGGCCCTATTCCCCTTGGTGTATAACTTTCGGCTCCATTCTTTCGGGTGTATAACATCTGTCCCCATTCTACTTGGTGTATAACCTCCAGCCCCATTGCCCCAGTGTATAACCTCCATTCCCATTGCCCCCGGTGTATAACCTTCGGCCTCCCACCATGCCGTCTGGTGGTGCGGAGCTCACTGATACCAACGCTGTCTTGTATTAGGAGGCATCTGTGTATTAAGTCCATTGGTGACATTTCTTCCTTCTGAACCTTCCCCCATCACCTGTGAGGGATATTATTAAGAAGTGGTAGGAAGGAGAGAATTCTCTGCGTTGCTGACACTTCCAATGACAGTCCACAAGATGAAGGATATTGAACTGATTGATTTATTGTCAACGCGTTTCACAGTCCTACTGACTTCTTCCTCAGGACGACCACAATATTGAAAAGAGAAAGGAACTACAGTGACTCAGCCACAAAATGGAAACCACGTAATGTTACAGAGTGGGGGGGCCGAGTGCTGAAGAGCAGAGGCCAGACAAGTCCCCACCGCTCTGCTGACCCCATAACTGCAGGGTCTAGGTCTCCTCTGGTATGGTAGAGCATAAGGTCCATAAAGCCGTGGTTGGGGGAGTTTGATTTGGAAGAAGATGAAAGGCCGCACAGAAGCCAGACTTTAGCCTTTGCGATGATCTAGTTCGGAGATTTTGAGCTTTCCCGGAACAGTGGAAGCTGTTATATCTGCAAACGGTGGAAAAACTCCATGTTAATACCTATGGATTTAGAAGCGGATGTCATAAAAGCTACTGAAGCTGTAAAGTCTAGTTGACCCAATACTTTCCTCCATTTATTGCATATTTGATGGGTCACGTTGTAGAAATGACCCAATATCTACCCAACCTATTATGAAACGTACAGTTTGCTGTGGTCCCGGATGCCCCCCACCCTAATTTATTGCTCAAGCCTCCATGACTTTTCCTCTTCATATCCCACTAGGTAATTATGTCTCAACCCGAGCATGTTAAAGCCTGAGATCATGATCCACTCACTCTCTGGATTTTGCAATAATGCTGATGTACAGAAGTGTCAGCGGGGCACGCAGCCAGTAAGGAGCGAGGACTGTCACGCCTCACACAGCCTCCTTTATTGTTTTTAGGGATTTCACAATAAAATATCTGTGCTTTTGGCCGTCTTCCGACCTTCCTGTCTCTGCCTTGGTTTTCTGGAAATATGAGCAGATGGAGGAGCAAAAGTGAAATCCTTACATTGTAAATGCTCTACAGGGAAAGGAAAATCCCAAGATATAGGGTGTTGTCGAGGCATCTGCATATCCGCTCTATACATTGATATACATATGTAGTATAGGTCTTATGTGGAGTTTACCTTACCGGGATTTTCCGGTAAAGATGAGCGATCACTGATCGAAGGGACAGGTGACAACTTATCGCTTGGTGGGGTCCGTTTGCTGGAACCTGCACTAATTGGCAAAATTTGGACGTTTTAGGCTACGTTCGCACGTTCGCCCCAGGGCTATGGGGTACTCTGTCCCCGGTGATGTATTGCTGGGGAGATGTCACTGGGTGGTCGTTGCCCAGTTCCGTGACCCTGGGGATTTCTTTTAAAAAGGGGAATGTTTACAGGGAAGATGAAATAAAAGTCGTGACGCCACTTGCGGGTTGCGGCTATTTAGTGGAGCCGCCGCTGCACAGTGTTCACCACTGGTGTTAATGGTAGCCTGGATGTTGGGCCCTCCGCAAGCAGGGCCAGGCCCCAGGGGATAGATCATGTTGTTGGGCGCGGAAAGAAGGTAGATCACACAAGGGGTTGCAGTGTAACTGGTTCCTTTACTCACAGTAAGGCCCGTTTCACACGTCAGTGAAAAACACTGACGTTTTTCACTGGCGTGTAAAACACGCACATGTCCCTCCGTGTGCCGTGAATTACGGCACACGTGGGTTGTCTAAGTGCAATCCGGGCTCCGTTCTCCGTGGCACGTGATTGCACTTAGAGATTAACTCACCTGTGCACGCTCCCGCTCTCCTTGGTGCTGATCGCTCCCGCGGTGCAGCATCCGTCCGGCGCTGTCCTCCGCAGCAGCTGCTTCCGGGTCGGCTGTGTCGTGCATCATGAATATGCGCGACAGTAATGAGCCGGCTCAGAAGCAGCAGGCTGCACGGGCTGCAGAGGACATCGCTGGAGCCGGGTGAGTAAAAATGATTTTTATTTTAAGAGCACGTTTTTTTCTGGCACGTGTTTCACGGATCCCACCACTGCGTGGTCCGTGGGACATCAGTGATGCCAGAAAAAAATGGACATGTCTCCGTGCGGCAATCACGGACACGCGGGAGACACGTGCAGTGAAAAATCACTGACGTGTGAGCAGACCCATTCATTATAATAGGTCTGCGTATGTCAGTGATTCTGGTACGTTTAAAAAAAAGCACAAACGTACCAGAATCACTGGCGTGTGAAACAGGCCTAAGGTGATAGCTGGTCACCCGAGGAAGGCTGGTCTTGTCCGCTGGTCCCCTCAGTCCCAGTGCCGGTGTGGTGACCTGGTGACTTCTGTCCCCTGCACCTGTCTCTGGTTGGTGGATCCCCGTGGTTTGGAGCGTCTGGAGGTCCCCTCCTGGTAGTCTCTCAGTCTAAATCTGTATAACAGGTAGCTTTGAACCCTTTGGGGTCGGATTCTCTAGTCCTGTTCCCCGGTTCTCCCGTCACTGATGTGTCCCGAACTTTACGGTCAGTGAGGTCCTGGATGGTCCCCTCACTGTGCAGATTTTATCAGGTCTGCCTGGAGCGTTTGCCTGACCTAGGATTCTGTACCCCATTGGTGCTATGGTACTCCACTGTACTCCACCGGCAACCACACGCCTGGGCCCTCAGGTCACCGTTACACTCTCCTGTCAGTGCGGTGACATCTATTTCCTCTCACTTCAACTCACTGACTGTCCCCTCCTCCACTGGTTGTCGTCTAGTGGACTGGATCGGCTCCACCCCTAGGTGGCCATCCGCTGGGTACGACCCTAGCCTGTCACCAGTCTTTGGGAAATGAGGAAAAACAGGGATTAATTTGAATGTTATGTTGTTACCGGCACTGGTCTTCAGGGTCCTTGGGGTTAGGCCCTGCATCCTGGTGAGGATGCAGTACCTTGTAGCTCCTGATGGCTTCAGGGGCGCTACATAAGCATAGGCATGCAGCTTTGTGACCAAACTGCACCCAAAACACATAAGAAAACGCAACGTGTGCACACAGCCTTATCCTCCACACTTTAATCTGTTACAAAATTCAACAGCAGTACTCATGCTCAACCGCTGCTCCATGCGTTTCCATTGGAGGTCCTGAACGCTTGGCTTTTTCCTGAAGCCCTGTAGGAAATGACTGAAGCTGTGGTCGGGCACGCTCACTACCAATCCATTTTGTAACAGGGATAAGTCTACATCAGGATAAAAATTCCCTGCTCGGCCATTTGGTCCTGGCAAAGTGATTGTCCTTCCCAACTGATCAATCATTTGTTTTCTTATTCAACACCAATTGTCTTAAAAGGTATGTAGCAAGATTATTATTATTCTAAATCCATTGAATAAGGTCTCGATTGACCCCATTGATCCAGAGAACATGGATTTGAAGTGCGCCATCTGAATGGAAAGGAGTCCAAGCATGTTCACCTCTGTCCCATTCATTCTCATTAGCCCACCGGAAATCTCCGAGCTTTGTATTTGGCATTTCCTTTAAGAATGAATGGAACAGAGGTGATCATACTTGGTCTCCGCACCATTCGGATCCAGTCTCACGATTAGTGGGGGTCCTAGTGGTCAGACCTAGCGATCAGGAAGTTATCCCATTGAGAGGGGATAACTTCCAAACTTGGCACAACCCCTCTAGCTCTTTCCTGTTGCATGATGTACAATATCATGGAGTGGGTGTTCCATAGTCATCAGGTGCCAGCTGTGTACAGCCAACATCTACATCTAACGGCAGCGATCCGAACTAGCTCCATTAGCGGTGTTTTAACCCTTTAAGTCACTGACCGAGGAATTTACGTTGTAGCATCCCAGTGGCACCTCCGATCAGAAGCCTATCACTCCCACATCCACTCGTGACACAATTGTGGGGTGCTAATATGCTTCCGCGGCACCCAGGGTCCTGCTAAAGACCCCAGTTTCTGCCATGTTGGTACTCCTGTGAAGCCCAACCATGCGCTTCACTATATAGTGCAGATCTGAAGTCCAACATAGGGGCATTTATCCACATGTAGGGATTAAAAAATACAATGTAAAGTAAATGGGAAAAAAAAGGTTAAAGATTTCAAATTTCCCCCTTTTCCGATTTAAAAAAGGAAATAATATAAAAATAAGCATATTCAGTAATGTCTTTAAAAATGCAATAAAAACATTGTACGTCATACGGTATTGGTAAAAATTACATGATGGCACTCTAAAAACGGTCTTCTATTCATCTCTTTGTAAACAGAGACGTGGGATAAGCCAATAAACAAATTAATATTGAAATCTCCATTCATGTGAAATCATAAGCCCCGCCCCTGAGGAATTTAGGAACGCCCACCACTGTGATTCTTTGTTCATTTGCATGACCGTTACCTTTTTAAGGTCTATTAAAAGAGATCTCCATTCATGTGAAATCATAAGCCCTGCCTCTGAGGAGCTTAGGAACGCCCACCACTGCGATTTTGGGTTCATTTGCATGACCCACACCTTTTTAAGGTCTAGTAAAGAGATCTCTATTCATGTGAAATCATAAGTCCCACCCCTGAGGAGCTTAGGAACGCCCACACTGATATTCTGGGTTAATTTGGTTTGTTAATGAGACAAATAAATGAAAAATGGCATGGTTAAGAGATGTGAACACGGAAACCGCAACATTCTATTTCTAAGTCCTGGAAGACCCCTTTTTTGGCACCCATATTTTGATTTTGTCATCAGCTGTGAAAAGTTTACAATTGTTACTATTTGCAACAGCTCCCATTTTGTCTTTTTAATCCATGAGACCTAGAGCATCGTCATCTGTAATCTTCATTATATGAGGTCACCTCAACCTAATGTAGGAAAATCTGATGAGACGCAGCTGAACACAATATATCCTCAGTCTATAGTAAATGGCCAGTGCCAGACTGAATTCTTTGCCCACATCTAAAGGTTGATATTTTTTAATGCTGTCCTTCCACCATATTGGTCTCATTAGTGAAATGACTTCAAACTCGGGCAGACAGACGAATGAAGGCTTGATTGCTTGTAGGTAAAAGTTATAAAGTCAGTTGGGAACATTGAGTCGTGTAGTCAGTGACCTACAGAAAACAAAGAGTTTCCAAGTAGAGCTGTACGGTATTTCTGGCTTTTTTGGGGCTGCTTACCCACCATCCGTACTATCCTGTGTTGCAACCTTTTGGCTATGTGCGCACGTTGCGGATTTACCGCGGATTTTGCCACGGATTTGCTGCAGAAAATGTTTCTAACATTTGTGCAGTCGTTCCCCAGCAAAACCTATGGGTTTTAAAAAATGCTGTGTGCACACTGTGTTTTTTTTTTTTTTATACCTGTGGATTTACCCACGGGTTTGTCCGCTGCCGAATTAATGATCATGTCACCTCTTTTCCGCAGGGACCTGCGTTTTTTGCCAAAAAAACGCAGGGACCAACCCGCGGCAAAAATGCGTGTGCGGTATTCTACCAGAGGGTGCGTATTTTTTTTTTTTAAGAAAAGTCCATTTTCTAGTGCGCACATAGTCTTTATCAGTTTTTCTCTGCTGTCCACGTCCTGGGAGGTTAGCTACAGTGCCATAGGTTGTAAACTTCTTGAACTTGTTTCACACCATGGAGAAAGGAACATCAAGATCTCTGGAAATGGTCTTGTATTGCTAATATTTTTCAACAATTTTTGTTCTCAAGTGCTCAGACAGTATTCTTTTCCTCTTTCTGTCCTCCATGCTTAGTGTGACACACAATGCAAAGATTCAGTCAACTTCTCCCCTTTTTATCTGGTTTCGGGTGTGATTTTCATATTGCCCACACCTGTTATTTGCCACAGGTGAGTTTTACGAGCATCACATGCTTGAAACAAAGTTGTTTATCTGCAATTTTGGAAACTGTCTAGCCCATTTTTTAGGTTTTTGTGTGAAATTGTGCCCAATTTGCCTTTTTTTCACTGGAAATAAACATGTGGAATTGCAATAATTGTCTTTGAGAAATATTTAATTTTCTGGTACAATTTTAAAGGTGCCCACACTTTCAGCCATGACTGTATATATGTGTTTATGGGAAGAGCGGGATTAGCCATATTAGATGTTATCATGTCTTGTTGCAGCAGGAGATAAGCGTCTCTCGGAGGCGTTTGGCAGCTGTCCACGTCCAGGGAGATTAGCTACCGTGCCATAGGTTGTAAACCTTTTGAACTTGTTCCTTTCTCCATGGTGTGAAACATCAAGATCTCTGGAAATGGTCTTATATTGCTAATATTTTTCAACAATTTTTGTTCTCAAGTGCTCAGACAGTATTCTTTTCCTCTTTCTGTCCTCCATGCTTAGTGTGACACACAATGCAAAGATTCAGTCAACTTCTCCCCTTTTTATCTGGTTTCGGGTGTGATTTTCATATTGCCCACACCTGTTATTTGCCACAGGTGAGTTTTACGAGCATCACATGCTTGAAACAAAGTTGTTTATCTGCAATTTTGGAAACTGTCTAGCCCATTTTTTAGGTTTTTGTGTGAAATTGTGCCCAATTTGCCTTTTTTTCCACTGGAAATAAACCTGTGGAATTGCAATAATTGTCTTTGAGAAATATTTAATTTTCTGGAACAATTTTAAAGGTGCCAACACTTTCAGCCATGACTGTATATATGTGTTTATGGGAAGAGCGAGATTAGCCATATTAGATGTTACCATGTCTTATTCCAGCAGGATATAAGCGGCTCTCGGAGGCATTTGGCAGCTGCCTTTTCAGCTTTTCCCCATTGAAGTGACAGTGCGGCGCTCAGTCATCGCAGCCAGTGTCATTTATCTCATCTGTATTCCTTCTGTAGGATTTCCCGAGTAAAAAAAAAAAAAAATTATCTTTCATCACGTCGACTCGGCACTAGATTGATAAAATGCTGCAAGTCTTCTAAGTCTGTGCTGACATCTGTAATTGTAATAATGATGGAGACTGATTTCGTGCTGTGCCGTGCGGCGCAGCATCATCATCATATATCCTATATACTGGCCGGGGCTGGATCTCATTTGTAAGATTACATATGTGACAACTCTTTTATTGTAGGAAGAAAGAATGGATTTTGCATCTGGATCCCGCAGGTTACATCTGTAGAGTCGCAGATCATTATCGGGGATTTCTGCTCATTTTATAGTTTCCAGTATCGGACAGGATATCATATAACACTACCGCACAGTACAGGAATATTTAAAAGACTAAACTTCATTTTTCCATTTTTTTTATTTCTTAAAAATAAATCAAAAGTACAAATGAAAATAAGAAACATTGTAATATGTCTTATCAGAGATCTTCTTCTTTCTCCTCCTAGACTGATCTTGCACTCCTTATTTAGTTAATACAAACAGTTGGAGCTCATAACATTCTATGGAGCGGGAGGAGCCAGAGGCAGAAGGGAGGAGCTATACGTGGAGGGGGAGGAGCTAGAGGCAGAAGGGAGGAGCTATAGGTTGAGGGGAGGAGCTAGAGGCAGAAGGGAGGAGCTATAGGTGGAGGGGGAGGAACTAGAGGCCGACACTGACATTCTGCTGCAAGTTCTCCCTAAGCGGCAGCTACTCTTTAAAGTCCGATACAAAAAGGTAGTAATATCTCAAATAAGGTTTTATTTTTTAAATGTATATTTTTGTATTCGATTTTCTATACATGATTATGGGGGTGGCCATCTTTCTGGCTTTACTCTGATAACAGCATTTAGAGATTGGCTTTACAGCGACCTCATGGACATAATAATAATAATAATTTTATTCATTTATATAGCGCTATTAATTCCACAGCGCTTTACATACATTTGCAACTCTGTCCCCATTGGGGCTCACAATCTAAAGTCCTTATCTGTATGTCTTTGGAGTGTGGGAGGAAACCCACGCAAACACGGGGAGAACATACAAACTCCTTGCAGATGGTGTCCTTGGTGGGATTTGAACCCAGGACCCCAGCGCTGCAAGACTGCAGTGCTAACCACTGAGCCACCGTGCCGCCCATAAGAAGTCTTTAGTCTGGAAAAGACTGATTAATTTGTATCAGAGAGTGTAGGTTCACAGAAGAGAGGGGGAGGAGGTGAGCTGTAGCATCACCTATTGTGAATTGTGGATCCTATGTAATCTACTGTACGTAGTCATTGTACAGGAAGAGGAGTAGGTGAGCTGTGATATCACCTATTTTGAATGGTGGACCTATTATATACTGTATATAGGTGTTAACAGTCATTGTACAGGAGAGGGAGGAGGTGAGATGTGATATCACCTGTTTTGAATGGTGGACCTATTATATATTGTATATAGAGGTGTTATCAGTCATTGTCCAGGAGGGGGAGGAGGTGAGCTGTGATATAACCTATTGTAAATTGTGTATCCTGTGTTATCTACTGTATATAAATGTGTATTCTGTCACTCTAGAGGAGGAGGTGAGCTGTGACATCACCTATTGTGAATGGTGGATCCTGTGTACTGTATATAGAGGTGTTATCTGTCCTTGTACAGGAGGAAGAGGAGGTGAGCTATGATATCACCTATTGTAAAGAGTGTATCCTATTATATACTGTATATAGAGGTGTTATGGGTCATTGTACAGGAGGAGGAGGTGAGCTGTGACATCACCTATTGTGAATGGTTGATCCTGTGTACTGTATATAGAGGTGTTATCTGTCTTTGTACAGGAGGAAGAGGAGGTGAGCTATGATATCACCTATTGTAAAGAGTGTATCCTATTATATACTGTATATAGAGGTGTTATGGGTCATTGTACAGGAGGAGGAGGTGAGCTGTGATATCACATATTGTGAATGGTGGATCCTGTGTTATCAGTTGTTGTACAGTATGGGGAGAAGGTGAGCTGTGATATCACCTATTGTGAGTGGTGGTTCCTGTGTTATTTACTACATATATAGGTGTCATTGTTTGTGATGATATAGTGTTAAATGTTGAGAATTGAGCTCCACAGAACAGGATAACAGGATGGGCCAGATTCATCATTACTATTTTTTTGTTAATAGCTTTTCTATTTTTGTGCCAAGTTCTTCAAATTGGCACACAGGGTTCATGAATTTTGAGCAAAATAGAAAATGCTATTTTTTTTATGACTTCTTTTAAAATGTTCAGTTAAAATATAAAAAATTGCACAAAAACTTAATGCACTTTCAAGAATCTCTCCCATCGGGGACTGGGTTGTATTTGGAGAAAAATCATATTGCCTTCTTAAAAATGTTACAATTGACAAATTAACTTTAAACATCTAGAAAAACCCAAACCCTGTCCCCAAATAGCTACCATAACCCCCACCCTCCACCCATCCGCCGAAAAAAAAACGGTGAACACATATAAAATAGAGTTTTAAAGAAGGCGCAAATTAAAAAAGATTAAAGCGCAAATTAAAAATAAGTGAAAAATAACAAAAACTGAGCAAATGCAATAATGAATCAATTGTGAAGTGTCAGCCTGTTAGGCAGCTTGGCCAAAGTAACTAAAAACTGCAAGATTTCAGGATTTAATGAAAAAAAATTAAGAAAATAAAAAATTGCTAATGCTTTTAAAAATATGTTTAATGTAAAAAATGAAATAGAATATAAACTGTAGGTGATGTTTATATATTTATTTGGGCACAGCACCACACATGCTGGTATGGCTGTGTCTGGTACTGCAGGTCAGATATGGTGCACTGTATGTACGGCGATGTCTGAGTCCAGTTTTTTTTTATGGTTCCTGGATTGTCATTGTCTGGTTGTTTTGATGTTTAAACAAAGAAAGAACAAATCTGTACAACGACTTAATGCAAAATACTTGAATTTTATTAATACAAAAAGATGATGACAAATAGACAATATATAAAAAGTAGAGACAGGTGGTATGTGCCACGCGTCCTAGATCATCCACACAGGCCAGCAATGAGGTCCTGCGCAGGCGCACTACAATACAAGAATCTGCCCTGCTCAGAGTGCGCCTGTGCAGGACCTCATTGCTGGCCTGTGTGGATGATCTAGGACGCGTCATGCACACAGGCTTCAAAAGGAGGACGAAGATGGCCGGAAGAGGAGGCGCCGATACCGGAGAATAAAGACGCCCATGTCAGCCACAGTCACCGCAGCGACCGTTTAGGTAAGTATTATAAAGTGATTTTTACATTCTACACAGCGGCCTGGGCTCTTATATACAGCATGTTAGAATGCTGTATATAAGAACCCAGTGGTAGTGGCCGCAGCTTATAGGCCCCAAATCTGGTGACCGGTTCCCTTTAAGAAACCAAAAACAAAAAAGCCTGATCGTAGACGTTTTGGATGAGTTCCACGTTGCATGTACAATTGAAAACTTGCACAGAACTTGTCACCTGCGACTAAATATTGAACAGGATTTTCTTGGTAGTTGCATTGCAGTAGGTTGCAGTATCACCCAATTGACAACCATTAGGTGCCATGCCACACTGCGATTTTCATGTCTTGCAGCCAAGATCGCTAGATCATGAAGCCCTAGATGGCTGTTACCATTCCCCTGGTTAATAGGTTGTGTCCTTGCATGCTCTGACCCTGTCCGCCGTGTTATCATGCGTAGCAACACACCCCGATGACTATTTATTCCCCCCCATTCAAAAGGCATTCATACATTTGTGCCGCCCCCATGCCAGCAGCCGGCGCTGCTCGGTTCCAGGCCTTCAGGGGTGGTGGCTCAAGGGACTCCGGACCCGGGGGTCTCGCGGACATGCCGAATAAATGGGGGGAAGTAGATGTACGGGCTAGGCTGTAGCAAGTTCTTGACGCCACCCACAGTGTGTGGTGAGGTGGGACACCACCGCTGCTGTTATGGGGCACCCGGGGGAGATGTTGCGCAGCAAGTTGTTATCCCCTCCGTGGGCAGGGATGGTGGACCCAGTGGCTAGGTGCAGGGAATGGCGATTGCAGGGGGCGCTGGAGTATTCTTGATTAGTAACACACACAAGTCTCTGGTAAACCAAGATGGTGGTGGCCGGTGCCGCGGCCGGTTGCGTACGGGGTCCTCCACCCGGCTGGTGGTCTCAATCCTGTTCCTGCACCTTTTGTGTCAAGTAGACTTCCCCGGTATGGAACTCGGGAGTCCGCTCCCGGCTGGATGTGACCTAAGGAGCCGTGCCCGCAGATGCTGGCCCGTGGGATCTCTGGGCCTTGGCGGTGACTGCTTATCCCTATTCGGTGGGCTGTTGTCTTCTATGAGGGACTTTTGGATGGGACAGAACCTCTAGTCCTGGCCTTAATTAACCAGTTCCAGTAGGTTCTGGTGCTGGCTTCAGGGTCCGAGTACCCCCCTTTGTGCACGGTTTCCGGTTGGGTCCCTGGTGTAGGTACCGGTGGGCTACAACCCTGTCCTGGTCCACCTCGGTTCTGCCGAGCCGTCTTCCCGTCTCCTGCTGACGGAGACCACCGTCTGCCTCCTAGCCAGTGGCACCAGGGCTCCTTCCCTGGTACCGTTCAACTTGAACTTCACTGCTGGAGCTACCCCTAGCCCCTGCCCACGCTCCTCTCCAAACTGAACTCTAAGCACTTCTCCTCTGTTTTCCCGCCCCGGGCTGTCTACACCCCTGGGTGGGCGTGTTCCAACCACCTGGTCACGCCCACTGGTGTGTCTATCTGTCCCTGAGGGGGGGTGACTAGGGTTTCTAGGTTGGCTGTGTGTATTTCCTTGTGAGGGAAGGTTTTATGCAGGGGCCTACCTGTGACTACCTGGTTTTGCCAGGGCGTCACACATTTCCAGGAGGAGTAACAGAGGAACGTCACAATGAAAGGATGTTATTTGATAGGAAATGCATGTATTTACTGAAAAAGACAAGATTTTTCCATTAATCCCTATATAGATGATTAGGGCGGGCAGAGAGGAGCGCCCTATTACGAAAGCACTCGAAAAACTGAGGTCTTCATCTCCGAAAAAAAAAAAAAAATTGAAACAAGCATCATGATGGATAAATAAATAATGAATGATTCGCCTTCACCTCATTTTGCAAAACCACGCAGGATCTGCAAACAATTTACATTACATATGTCTGGTAATAATCCCTATAGGATACGGTCCATTGCGCGGGGAATAATTGTGCGGAAGGCAGATTGCTTAAATATCAAATCGGATTTTGTGATCTGTCACGCGGAGGACCTGCTCTGGCTGGAGGGACCATCTGGGCTGACAATATTTTGGTGTGTTCTGCGTCCATGCAGTAAGGCACAGCTGACATCCCAGCCAGATAGATTGCACTCCAAGGAGCAGATCGGTGGAAGTCCAGAATGCGTTAAATGTCTGCTGTGCCGTCATGCGTAGAGAAGGCCCCATCTTGCAGGACGGTAATGACATTGCTTCATCTGTGGCCTCCCTGTCACCCCCTTCTTCCTGCACATGACAGATGCTGGCAGTGTGTAGTAATGGCTGACGCTTCCAGCTCCTGGAAATAGATGAGAGTCATTAAATAATTTACAGTAATGCTGATAAAGGAGCTGCCAAACACTTTATAAAACCCTTACAATCTCTCAATCACATATTTGATTGCAAACATTCGTTAAAGTTATCCGCTTGTAGCGCTCACTAATGCATCCGGATTCATCTTATCCCGAGACCTCCCCCATCGTTCTGCCAGATATTACATTTACAGCACATTATAATCCTGGCCGACATATCAGTAAATCAGCTAAATTTTGTAGAATGGACCCTCCGTGCAATATCTGCAAAGGCGTCTTAATTTCTGGCTCGTACCCCCATAGTAGAGCCAATCACTACGATCTTATACCAACAGTTTCATCACATTGGCAACTATAGTGCCCTGATTATTGGCCAACATCCAAGGATCCTCCAATTACCTCCAGGATAACAATTACTGTACGCCCATAACAGTGACATTGAGGGTCCCCTTAAAACAGTGGCCACCATGGGAATAGTTCACCTATAACTACAGGGTGGGCCATAAGTATGGATACACCCTGGGTGAGCCATAATTATGGATACACCCTGATAAAAAAGATGGCCGCCATGGGCGTCACCCGTCCTCAAATCTTTTGCCCCTCCCATGTACTAATATGCCACAAACGGTAAGATATCAGCAACCACTTCCATTTTATCAGGGTGTATCCATATTAATGGCCCACCCAGGGTGTATCCATACTTATGGCCCACCCAGTACATTAACTTTGGTGCTCCCACTGTTTAATAGTATAACAGTACCCCTTCAGTCTAATGGTTCCTACAGCATTCACTGGGGCAATATAACAGTGCCATCGGAAAGAATAGAGCCTCTCAATGCCAACCAGAAAGAGACTTCATCCATGCGCTATCACTAATAATGTAAATGACCAAAACCCAGATATACTTCCCAATAACAGTGTAAGCCACAGTGCCCCCATAATAGTGACATTGAGGGTCCCCTTAAAAGCAGTGTCCACCATTGTACCCCCATAATTGTAATAGTTCTCCTATAACTACATTAACTTTGGTTCTCCCACTGTTTAATAGTATAACAGTACTCCGTCAGTCTAGCGGTTCCTACAGTATTCACTGGGGCAATATAACAGTGCCATCGGCAAGAATAGAGCCTCTCAATGTCAACCAGAAAGAGACTTCATCCATGCTCTCCCACTGATGTCAGTTACTAAAGCCAAGATATACTTCCCAATAACAGTCAGGCACAGTGCCCTCATAAGTGACATTGAGGGTCCCCTTAAAGCAGTGTCCACTATTGTACCCCCATAATTGGAATAGTTCCTCTATAACTATAGTAACTTTGGTGCTTCCACTGTTTAATAGTATAACAGTACCCCTTCAGTCTAGTGGTTCTTACAGCATTCTCTGGAGCAATATAACAGTGCCATCGGCAGGAATAGAACCTTTCAATGCCAACCAGAAAGAGACTTCATCCATGCTCTCCATCTAATAATGTTAGTTACCAAAACCAAGATATACTCTCAATAACAGTCAGCCACAGTGCCCTCATAGCAGTGACATTGAGGGTCCCCTTAAGGCAGTGTCCACCATTGTACCCCCATAATTGGAATAGTTCCTCTATAACTATAGTAACTTTGGTGCTCCCACTGTTTAATAGTATAACAGTACCCCTTCAGTACCCCTTCGTCCATGCTCTCTCACTAATAATGTCAGTCACCAAAACCTAAATATACTTCCCAATAACAGTCAGCCACAGTGCCCTCATAAGAGTGAAACCAGCTTCAGTGGCATTGCCCATATACCAGTACCTTTGGCCCTCATAGTCCCCCTCATTAGAGACTTCACCTGTGCCCATTCCCTAAAATTATGTAAATGGCCAAATTGTGTCTTTTTAGTTAAGTTATTCATATTGTTCCACAGTGCCCCCATAACAGTGTCATCAGCTGTAGTGGCAGTATACCCGTGCCATTGGGGATCCTATTACAGTGCTTCTTAATGCGATCCCTTAAATCCCCCATAGAAGAAAGTTGTCTAAACCCATTGATTTTGGAGGGATTGGATGAACATTTGATGTGTATGGGAGACTTCCCAACGTTCCCCCGACCGATGATGTATGGGGAGAGAAGTATTGGGTTGTTGGAATTTTAATGCCCAATTCTTTTTGTTTTTACCTCCCCTAAAGGTGTCATACAGCCGCTTTCTCCTCTCTTCCCATACATGAATATTCGGCCGCACCGTGGGCTCATGAGTATGGAAGAGATGGGAGAGACAACTGTTGGCCAAACGTTCGTTGGCCAGTCCTCTATCTCCTGTATGTGAGCACGCTGCACTCCGGTGACAGTGCACTGATATGTTGAGGGTTACTTTGATTTTGCAGAGGTATAGGCATATTTGAGATCCACGACTAGCTGCAACTTCTAAAATAAATATGGTAGAAAGTAAAGTTACAGAAACCATTCTTGTCCCGGGCTGCGGGTCATCAGATCCAGTGATCTTTCCTTTAAAACATTTGGTTTTGTGGAGTTTAGCATCTCGCGCGCTAAAGACAATGCACAATTGTGTCCCTTAATACAAATCCTCGGCTTCATTCTTCATTATGTGGCTAGGAATAATGACATCCTCTGTAGTACGCTAACAGCCTCCTGTTATACGCAGAAGGAAAATCAGCATAGATCTCCATGAGATGCATGCAACATTACAGCTCTGGGTAAAACATTGGAATAATGGGGCCTTGCAGAAGTCTGGGGGGTACATTGCTGTATATGTGTCATCCTGCAAAACCTAAAGGGTAGCGGCATAGCTTGAAGGTTTTGGACCTCCAACTATCACGGGTCTTGGGACGAGAGACCCCTGTTCCCTCTATACTTGCAACCCTCATAAAGGGAGTTGTCAGCAGATCCATCCATTTGGAGCGGGATCTGGTTGGGAGCTGTCTTTACGAAGTGGATCTTCTTCATGGAATGCTATATGGATATAGTTAGGCTTATTCGTCCATGGTCCAGGAGCTTGTTTGAGTCCCTATGTCTACACAGACAGCTCCAGCATTTTGTACTTTTTCCTTTGTGACTGGCACCGCGAAGGGGTCGTAATGGACCCCATAGTAATTGAAGTCTGGCCATAGCCATTAAGCTCTATCATACCATAGGCCTAGTACTATGGCTTCCTTTTATGGTTTCCTTTTTATTTCTACAGTAGAATTCTACGTGTAAGATATTGCTTCGTCAAATCCAATGGGTCGTAGAATACCCTTATTGGGTAGGCAACAAAAAATGGCTGTACAGATAAAGGGGCTCAACTCAGCTTGAGGACCATGGTGAAGAAGCCAATACTATATGGGGTTGTTTTCCTGATCCTCTTTGTTGACCACCTGGTAAGAGCTCGTTCATTCACGTTGGATTCAGCATAGACATATCTTATGCCCCCGTCACATTTAGCGACTTGCCAGCGATCCCGAAAACGATGCGACCTGATAAGGATCGCTGGTAAGTCGCTGGTGAGATGGCACACAGTCAGACCTTACCAACGACTCAGTAACGATACAGGTCGCAGTAGCGACCTGTATAACGATCTCTGCTGTCATTGGGACCCTGTCACACAGTGTCAAACATAGCGATGCGTCCTGCCCAGCAGGACATCGCCTTTGAAGAAAATGGTCTAGGACATTCAGCAACGACCGGCGGCCTCACAGCAAGGGCCAGGTCGTTGCTGGATGTCACACACAGCGACATCGCTATCAAGATCACTGTTGCGTCACAAAAACCGTGACTCAGCAGCGATGTCGCTTACTGAGACGTGGCCTTTACATGTACTTGGTACAGGATCTAGGTGACAAATCCTATTTATTTTTTTTCTCAGGTGCATGAATGAGATTACTAAAACCCAATTGAAATGCATTGAATATAAATTGTCATCGGACCTGACGCGAATTCCGCACTTTTCTCCAAAACCTGAATATGTGAATTGTGCCTAAGACTGCAGTCAGTTCATTCACTGTCCAGTGTGAGGACTATAACATGCTGCATTAATAGAATTTGACTGTGTTTTATAGTATTATTATTATTTATTACATAATTGATGGATTTTATTGGTATATCTGGCTAATAATACAGAATAGCATTACATCTGAGAATAGTGCACCATATTGTACATCTTATATTTTGTAGTAGGAACTATTCCCTGTGCCTAAGTGTTTACATGAGCTTATATTATGATGGTCCGTAATTAGATGATTGCTACCATTTTATGGGGACTAACGTGGTGTTCACATGTACTGCTTAAAATCTACAGTATAGACCAAAAGTTTGGACACACCTTCTCATTCAAAGAGATTTCTTTATTTTCATGACTCTGAAAACTGCACATTCACATTGAAGGCATCAAAACTATGAATTATCACATGTGGAATGAAATACTTAACAAAAAAGTGTGAAACAACTGAAAATATGTCTTATATTCTAGGTTCTTCAAAGTAGCCACCTTTTGCTTTGATTACTGCTTTGCACACTCTTGGCATTGTCTTGATGAGCTTCAAGAGGTAGTGTTAATTCATAGTTTTGATGCCTTCAATGTGAATCTACAATTTTCAGAGTCATGAAAATAAAGAAAAGTCTTTGAATGAGAAGGTGTGTCCAAACGTTTGGATTGTACTGTATGTGTGTGTAATGCTGCATGTAGATTTCAATGTATTGTCGGAGATTACAAAAAATGAAGTCAGCTATTTCCACAAAACAGCGCCACCCATATCTACAGGCTGTTATCGGTATTGCACCTTATTTCCATCGGCTGCAATATCAGGCGCGGCCCGTGGATAAGAGTGGCGCTGTTTCGGGAAGAAAAGACATGTTTTATAATTTTTGACAACCCCTTTAAATGCAAAATTGCAGATTAAACTATTTGAGACAATTTTGTCAGCTAGACAGAGATGATTGTTAGGGGGTTCATTCTCTTTTCGGTCTCTTTTTGTTGCCGTGGAAATGTGCCGATCACATGGCGCCCGCTGCTGAGATTTCTACTCATGGAACTCAACAGCGACTGTTTGACTTCTCAGCAGCGCCACCACAGGAGAGATGAAGTATTACACAATTCCCTCTCACATTAATGTCTGTCTGACATCCTGGTCCCTTCAGTGTGAGGACACATTTTTTTCTGCTATATCCTCTTTTGGCTAAGAGATAAGGGTCGTAAATAAGAGCTTGCCTAAATAAGAGACCCCCCCAAATAAGAAACCCTCCAAAATAAGAGACCCCCCTAAATAAAAATCCCCCTAAATAAGAGACCCCCAATAAATAAAAGTCCCCCAGATAAGAAACCCTCCTAAATAAGAAACCCCTCTAAATAAGAGACTTCGAAATAAGTAACCCACCTAAATAAGAGATCCCCCTTAAATAAGAGACCCCCAAATAAGAAGCCCTCCTAAATAAGAGACCCCCCCCTAAATAAGAATGCCCCTAAATAAGAGACCCCCAAATAAGTAGCCCCCTAAATGAGATCTCCCTTAAATAAGAAACTCCTCTAAATAAGAGACCCCCAAATAAGTAACCCACCTAAATAAGAGATCCCTCTTGAATAGGAGACCCCCCCCCAAATAAGAAAGCCTCCTAAATAAGATACCCCTTAAATAAGAGACCCCCAAATAAGAAACCCTCCTAAATAAGAAACTCCCTAAATAAGAATCCCCTAAATAAAAGACCCCCACTAAATAGGAGACCCTTCAAATAAGTAACCCACCTAAATAAGAGATCACCCTTAAATAAGAAACCGCCCAAATAAGAAACCCTCCTATATAAGACATCCTTCTAAATAATAGACCACCCAAATAAGTAATCCCCCCCTAAATAAGAGATCCCCCTTGAATAGGAGACCCGCCAATAAGAAACTCTCCTAAAAGACCCCCCCTTAAATAAGAGACCCTTTAAATAAGAGATCCCTCTTAAATGGCTCAGTGGTTAGCACTGCAGTCTTGCAGCGCTGGGGTCCTGGGTTCTAGTCCCACTAAGGACACCATCTGCAAGGAGTTTGTATGTTCTCCCCGTGTTTGCGTGGGTTTCCTCCGGGTTCTCCGGTTTCCTCCCACACTCCAAAGACATACAGATAGGGACTCTAGATTGTGCGCTCCAATGGGGACAGTTTTGCCAATGTATGTAAAGCGCTGTGGAATTAATAGTGCTATATAAATGAATAAATAGTATATATTATATTATTAAATAAGGGCCCCCCTTCCTTAAATAAGAGACCCCCCCCCACCCCACACACTCCTGCACTATTGGTCCTGTATAGAGAATGTTTCCTTTCCCGGTCCGGCTTGTCTGCCTGTACACCACATAATTCTTCCTCCATCACATAGATGATGCCCCCTGTAGAGGGAAATTAGTGGGGTCACATCCAGCTGACCCCCCATTACTGCTGGAATATCCATTCTCCCAGCCATTGTAATGCAGCCATTCTAATCCTATTTGGTATGTTTATGCCTTTGGTTTCATGTGTGTGTGTTTTTCTATGAATGAACCAGAGGCTCAGTTGACATCATTTTTCTCGGTGGCCTAATCTCTTGGTGTGCGATGTGCAATGCTTCTGAGCGATATTACATAACGCAGTAATGCAGAGAGCTCATCTTCTGAATGTTGATGTTGGATGAAGAGTGAGGGGCCCGGCCACACTGCTATCACTGAGGTCCTGTGTTTATAGCATTCCTCTTTCTTTAACTCTTCCCTTCAAATTATAAAGAATTCATAGGAGATTTGGATAAGGCAGTAAACCAACAAGCAGTAGTTATGTGTGATGTCATCAGCTCCTAGTCACCTGATATACAGCTGTACTGTGTGATGTCATCAGCTCCTAGTCTCCTGATATACAGCTGTACTGTGTGATGTCATCAGCTCCTAGTCACCTGATATACAGCTGTACTGTGTGATGTCATCAGCTCCTAGTCACCTGATATACAGCTGTACTGTGTGATGTCATCAGCTCCTAGTCACCTGATATACAGCTGTACTGTGTGATGTCATCAGCTCCTAGTCACCTGATATACAGCTGTACTGTGTGATGTCATCAGCTCCTAGTCTCCTGATATACAGCTGTACTGTGTGATGTCATCAGCTCCTAGTCTCCTGATATACAGCTGTACTGTGTGATGTCATCAGCTCCTAGTCACCTGATATACAGCTGTACTGTGTGATGTCATCAGCTCCTAGTCACCTGATATACAGCTGTATTGTGTGATGTCATCAGCTCCTAGTCTCCTGATATACAGCTGTACTGTGTGATGTCATCAGCTCCTAGTCTCCTGATATACAGCTGTATTGTGATGTCATCAGCTCCTAGTCACCTGATATACAGCTGTATTGTGTGATGTCATCAGCTCCTAGTCACCTGATATACAGCTGTATTGTGTGATGTCATCAGCTCCTAGTCACCTGATATACAGCTGTACTGTGTGATGTCATCAGCTCCTAGTCTCCTGATATACAGCTGTACTGTGTGATGTCATCAGCTCCTAGTCACCTGATATACAGCTGTACTGTGTGATGTCATCAGCTCCTAGTCACCTGATATACAGCTGTACTGTGTGATGTCATCAGCTCCTAGTCACCTGATATACAGCTGTACTGTGTGATGTCATCAGCTCCTAGTCACCTGATATACAGCTGTACTGTGTGATGTCATCAGCTCCTAGTCTCCTGATATACAGCTGTACTGTGTGATGTCATCAGCTCCTAGTCTCCTGATATACAGCTGTACTGTGTGATGTCATCAGCTCCTAGTCACCTGATATACAGCTGTACTGTGTGATGTCATCAGCTCCTAGTCACCTGATATACAGCTGTATTGTGTGATGTCATCAGCTCCTAGTCTCCTGATATACAGCTGTACTGTGTGATGTCATCAGCTCCTAGTCTCCTGATATACAGCTGTATTGTGATGTCATCAGCTCCTAGTCACCTGATATACAGCTGTATTGTGTGATGTCATCAGCTCCTAGTCACCTGATATACAGCTGTATTGTGTGATGTCATCAGCTCCTAGTCACCTGATATACAGCTGTACTGTGTGATGTCATCAGTTCCTAGTCACCTGATATACAGCTGTACTGTGTGACGTCATCAGCTCCTAGTCTCCTGATATACAGCTGTACTGTGTGATGTCATCAGTTCCTAGTCACCTGATATACAGCTGTATTGTGTGATGTCATCAGCTCCTAGTCACCTGATATACAGCTGTACTGTGTGATGTCATCAGCTCCTAGTCTCCTGATATACAGCTGTATTGTGTGATGTCATCAGCTCCTAGTCACCTGATATACAGCTGTACTGTGTGATGTCATCAGCTCCTAGTCACCTGATATACAGCTGTATTGTGATGTCATCAGCTCCTAGTCACCTGATATACAGCTGTATTGTGATGTCATCAGCTCCTAGTCACCTGATATACAGCTGTATTGTGTGATGTCATCAGCTCCTAGTCACCTGATATACAGCTGTATTGTGATGTCATCAGCTCCTAGTCACCTGATATACAGCTGTATTGTGTGATGTCATCAGCTCCTAGTCTCCTGATATACAGCTGTATTGTGTGATGTCATCAGCTCCTAGTCACCTGATATACAGCTGTATTGTGTGATGTCATCAGCTCCTAGTCACCTGATATACAGCTGTACTGTGTGATGTCATCAGCTCCTAGTCACCTGATATACAGCTGTATTGTGATGTCATCAGCTCCTAGTCACCTGATATACAGCTGTATTGTGATGTCATCAGCTCCTAGTCACCTGATATACAGCTGTATTGTGTGATGTCATCAGTTCCTAGTCACCTGATATACAGCTGTACTGTGTGATGTCATCAGCTCCTAGTCTCCTGATATACAGCTGTATTGTGTGATGTCATCAGCTCCTAGTCACCTGATATACAGCTGTACTGTGTGATGTCATCAGCTCCTAGTCACCTGATATACAGCTGTATTGTGTGATGTCATCAGTTCCTAGTCACCTGACATACAGCTGTATTGTGTGATGTCATCAGTTCCTAGTCACCTGATATACAGCTGTATTGTGTGATGTCATCAGTTCCTAGTCACCTGATATACAGCTGTACTGTGTGATGTCATCAGCTCCTAGTCACCTGATATACAGCTGTATTGTGTGATGTCATCAGCTCCTAGTCACCTGATATACAGCTGTATTGTGTGATGTCATCAGCTCCTAGTCACCTGATATACAGCTGTATTGTGTGATGTCATCAGCTCCTAGTCACCTGATATACAGCTGTACTGTGTGATGTCATCAGTTCCTAGTCACCTGATATATAGCTGTACTGTGTGATGTCATCAGCTCCTAGTCACCTGATATACAGCTGTATTGTGTGATGTCATCAGCTCCTAGTCTCCTGATATACAGCTGTATTGTGATGTCATCAGCTCCTAGTCACCTGATATACAGCTGTATTGTGTGATGTCATCAGCTCCTAGTCACCTGATATACAGCTGTATTGTGATGTCATCAGCTCCTAGTCACCTGATATACAGCTGTATTGTGTGATGTCATCAGCTCCTAGTCACCTGATATACAGCTGTATTGTGTGATGTCATCAGCTCCTAGTCACCTGATATACAGCTGTATTGTGTGATGTCATCAGCTCCTAGTCACCTGATATACAGCTGTACTGTGTGATGTCATCAGCTCCTAGTCACCTGATATACAGCTGTATTGTGTGATGTCATCAGTTCCTAGTCACCTGATATACAGCTGTATTGTGTGATGTCATCAGTTCCTAGTCACCTGATATACAGCTGTATTGTGTGATGTCATCAGCTCCTAGTCACCTGATATACAGCTGCTAATCACATGAGAAATAGCTATATTATCTAATGTCATCATTTTTTAGGCACCATCAAGCCGTGTGTGCTATCATTAGCTGATACGGTAGTAACCTAATACATTGCTGTAATGTATGATGTGACGTCACAGCCTTTTGTGAACCTATAGACATGGACCGTTTGACACATCATTAGTTTCTGTTATCCTGATATAATTAGTTTAGTGATGTGATTAATCCATGATGACTCTTCAGGCTGCAGTTGTATGTTGTGCTATGTCATAGTGACCTGTAAAGCAGATGATGTCTTCTTTAGTTATGTCATCAGTTGCTACAATCCTGGCAGAATGCTGCATTGTGTGATGTCATCAGTTGCTACTATCCTGGCAGATGGCTGCATTGTGTGATGTCATCAGTTGCTTCTATCCTGGCAGATGGCTGCATTGTGTGATGTCATCAGTTGCTACAATCCTGGCAGATGGCTGCATTGTGTGATGTCATCAGTTGCTACTATCCTGGCAGATGGCTGCATTGTGTGATGTCATCAGTTGCTACTATCCTGGCAGATGGCTGCATTGTGTGATGTCATCAGTTGCTTCTATCCTGGCAGATGGCTGCATTGTGTGATGTCATCAGTTGCTACTATCCTGGCAGATGGCTGCATTGTGTGATGTCATCAGTTGCTACTATCCTGGCAGATGGCTGCATTGTGTGATGTCATCAGTTGCTACTATCCTGGCAGATGGCTGCATTGTGTGATGTCATCAGTTACTACAATCCTGCCAGATGGCTGCATTGTGTGATGTCATCAGTTACTACAATCCTGCCAGATGGCTGCATTGTGTGATGTCATCAGTTACTACAATCTTGGCAGATGGCTGCATTGTGTGATGTCATCAGTTGCTACTATCCTGGCAGATGGCTGCATTGTGTGATGTCATCAGTTGCTTCTATCCTGGCAGATGGCTGCATTGTGTGATGTCATCAGTTGCTTCTATCCTGGCAGATGGCTGCATTGTGTGATGTCATCAGTTACTACTATCTTGGCAGATGGCTGCATTGTGTGATGTCATCAGTTACTACAATCCTGGCAGATGGCTGCATTGTGTGATGTCATCAGTTGCTACTATCCTGGCAGATGGCTGCATTGTGTGATGTCATCAGTTGCTACTATCTTGGCAGATGGCTGCATTGTGTGATGTCATCAGTTGCTACTATCTTGGCAGATGGCTGCATTGTGTGATGTCATCAGTTGCTTCTATCCTGGCAGATGGCTGCATTGTGTGATGTCATCAGTTGCTACAATCCTGGCAGATGGCTGCATTGTGTGATGTCATCAGTTGCTACTATCCTGGCAGATGGCTGCATTGTGTGATGTCATCAGTTGCTACTATCCTGGCAGATGGCTGCATTGTGTGATGTCATCAGTTACTACAATCCTGGCAGATGGCTGCATTGTGTGATGTCATCAGTTGCTTCTATCCTGGCAGATGGCTGCATTGTGTGATGTCATCAGTTGCTTCTATCCTGGCAGATGGCTGCATTGTGTGATGTCATCAGTTACTACTATCCTGGCAGATGGCTGCATTGTGTGATGTCATCAGTTGCTACTATCCTGGCAGATGGCTGCATTGTGTGATGTCATCAGTTGCTTCTATCCTGGCAGATGGCTGCATTGTGTGATGTCATCAGTTACTACTATCCTGGCAGATGGCTGCATTGTGTGATGTCATCAGTTACTACTATCCTGGCAGATGGCTGCATTGTGTGATGTCATCAGTTGATACTATCCTGGCAGATGGCTGCATTGTGTGATGTCATCAGTTGCTTCTATCCTGGCAGATGGCTGCATTGTGTGATGTCATCAGTTGCTTCTATCCTGGCAGATGGCTGCATTGTGTGATGTCATCAGTTGCTACTATCCTGGCAGATGGCTGCATTGTGTGATGTCATCAGTTGCTTCTATCCTGGCAGATGGCTGCATTGTATGATGTCATCAGTTGATACTATCCTGGCAGATGGCTGCATTGTGTGATGTCATCAGTTGCTACTATCCTGGCAGATGGCTGCATTGTGTGATGTCATCAGTTACTACTATCCTGGCAGATGGCTGCATTGTGTGATGTCATCAGTTGCTTCTATCCTGGCAGATGGCTGCATTGTGTGATGTCATCAGTTGCTACTATCCTGGCAGATGGCTGCATTGTGTGATGTCATCAGTTACTACTATCCTGGCAGATGGCTGCATTGTGTGATGTCATCAGTTGCTTCTATCCTGGCAGATGGCTGCATTGTGTGATGTCATCAGTTGATACTATCCTGGCAGATGGCTGCATTGTGTGATGTCATCAGTTGTTAGATAGCCGTATCGTATGACATCATTCCTTCCTAGTGACCTAATGATCACTCTTATGTGATGGTCGTGTGGAGGCATTTCAGAGCATGTTTGGGAAATCCCTTTAAAATCCTATTTTTTTTCAAATTCAGAAGTGTGTTATGTAAAGCACAAACGAATAGTAAGATGGTAAATGTGAGCCAAGCTTCATCACGCAAATGGCTTTTGAGAGGGTCCCCAGCAGCTGGACTAAAGGCCATTTCTATATCCCATCATAGTGCATTAACAAAAGCACTTCTGTGCTCCGCGCCTGCGGTGCGGGGCCGAATGACTCAAAGCAATAAGATAAAAAAAAAACAGAGAAAAGAAATATGAAATTATCGCAGTTTGTTCAGGCCTCGTCACAGTGGGAGTCAAAAAATGCATAAACAAGTGTAGAAAAATACATGTAGGACGCAGGAATCTTCTACCCAGCGCCAGTGGTTAATGCCAGGCCGGGCGTCACAACAATGGAGTAGAAGAATGACAACAAAGCAAAAGGATTCTAAACCAGATTCAGAATATTAAAGACACACTCCGAGTGAAATGTTACTTTATATATTCATTTCCCGCTTCTTATATAGCACCGACATATTCTATAGCGCCGTACAGAGATTATCATTGACCCTAATTTGGAGGAAAGAGGAGAACCCAGAGGAAATCTGTCCTGAGAAATATGCCTCCATTAGCACTAGCAGCATGCGTTAAAAGAAAGTAATAATCTGATTATTATAAGGGCATGTACTGTAGACAAACACCATGTTGGATTTCCAATACACCATGGAGTCCATAGGTATGTAGTAATAAATCCTGTAGACCTTATCATCACATATGTGACGCCCTGGACTAGCCAGGTAGTCACAGATAGTGATGGCCTCAGCCTGCAGGAGCCGGGAAGACGGCTCGGTGGAACCGTGGTGGACCGGGACAGGGTAGTGGCCCGCCGGTACCGTCCCGGGGAACCGACTCGGAAACCGGAGCACTAAGGGGGGTACTCAGACTCTGAAACGAGGTCCAGAAGCCACTGGACCGAGTTAATTAACTGATTTGCGGTCTGGACTATAGGTCCTTTCCCACCCAAAGTCCCGACTGAAGACAACAGCCCAACGAGGGTGATAGAAAGCCACCGCACAGGTAGAGAGATCCCACGGGCCAGCGTCTGCGGGCAAAGGGTTCTCCCGACATATACAAAGCCGGGGAGCGGACTCCCGTTGCGGAAGCGTAGGCAGTCAACAGCTACAGAACACGGTGCAGGAGAAAGGCAGAGACCACCAGCCGGGTGGGGAACCAGACGCAGCTGGCTGCGGGCACCGGCCACCATCATCTTGGTTTACCAGAGACTCGAGTGTTTCATTCCAATAGTGAGTACACCAGTGCCCTCCGGCCGCCCATCTCCCTGCACCGCCAAAACACCCCCAACGGGTCCCGGGGCCACCATCCCTGCCCACGGAGGGGTTAACAACTTACTGCATACCATCTCCCCCGGGTGCCCCTTAACTGCAGCGGTGGTGCCTACCTTCACCACATCCCGTGGATGGCGTCATGAACTCAAACACGGCTCCGGCCGTACACCTACATCCCCTAAACCGCCAGCTCTTTTCAGATCGAAGTGACCACGGGGCCCCCGGGTCCGGAGACGCTCGAGCCACCCACCAGCGAGCCCGGATCCGAGCGGCTCGGTTGCAGCCGAGCCCCGGGGCGGTATACATACACAGGCAGGTGAGCTGATTTGGGGAACACCACTGTAGAACTGAAATCCTGAGAGATGGCTATAAAAACAAATTTTAATATAGATGGTCTATCACCCTAAGCTGACAGTATAAACTAAGCACATAGCCTAATGGGTGACAGACAGTCATGTGGCTTCTGGCAGTAGCAGGTCACAGCGTTTGGCTGTGCAAAATGCTCCCTGACTTTCTGTTGTTCCTGCTGTCAGTATTCATTGGTATAGGTAGCTTTGCTGTTGGATTTTCATCTCTCCCAGTTTTGGACCCAGCAGCTCACCTCCACCCAGCTGATGATTATGAGTACAGTATTCTCCTGGTGCTTAAATACTCCATTCTTCCCTGGACTGGTGCTGGTGATATTATTTAGTTCATTCTAGCCCTGGTTGCAAGCAGGTGGCTTGTACTCCTCTGTGGTAGCGTTGCTGAACTTGTACCTGAGTCATCTGTGGATGATAAGTAGTTCATGCTTTTCCCCCTGTGTGTGTTCCTTGTGTCTTCCTTTAGCGTTTACTGGATTTCACAAAAAGCTCTTCCCATCTGTTCCCTATTTAGGCTTTAGCACTTGGGATACCTAGGGTCAAGTAGCCAGTTCGGCACATAGGTGGTGAGGGACCCAAGGGATCAGCAGTAGGTTTGGTCAGGGGTCCTGATCGTGTGCGCGTACCCTAAGGTTTCATTCACACATCTGTATTACATGTCCGTGTGGTTTCTGTTTTTTTCTGGACAGCACACAGACCCATAGACTTTTTCGTTGATCCATCTCAACCTCAGTTTCAAAAAATGCATCCGTGTGTCCGGTCCGTAAAGCCCGCTTTACACGCTGCAATATATCTAACGATGTGTCGGCGGGGTCACGTCGTAAGTGACGCACATCCGGCATCGTAAGGTACATTGCAGTGTGTGACAGCTATGTGCGATTGCGATTGAACGGTAAAACGTTCATCGCACGCACGTCGTTCATTCCTCATGAATTGCATGTCAGATTGTTCATCATACCCGGGGTAGCACACATCGCAGTGTGTGACACCCCGGGAACAATGAACACATCTTACCTACGTCCTGTGGCTCCTGACCGGTAATGCGGAAGGAATGAGGTGGGCGGGATGTTTACGTCCCACTCAGCTCCGCCCCTCCACTTCTATTGGCTGCCTGCCGTGTGACGTCGCTGTGACGCCGCACGACCCGCCCCGGTTCGCCGGCCACAGCGACGTCGCAGGGCAGGTAAGTGCATGTGAAGCTGGCGTAGCGATAATGTTCGCTACAACAGCTATCACAAGATATCACTGCTGCGACGGGGGCGGGGACTATCGCGCTCGGGGACGATACTGACGCAGGTAGGAGATGTTCCTCGCTCCTGCGGCTTCTCACACAGCGATGTGTGCTGCCGCAGGAACGAGGAACAACATCGTACCGTTGCTGCAGCTACATTATAGAAATGCCGGACCCTACACCGATGATACGATTATGACGCTTTTGCGCTCGTTAATCGTATCATAAAGGATTTACACACTACGATATCAACAGCGACGCCGGATGTGCGTCACTTTCGATTTGACCCCACCGACATCGCAGCTGCGATGTCGTAGTGTGCAAAGTACCCCTTAGGATCGGTCATCAATGTCTGATCGGCCAGGGTCCGACACCCCGCACCCCCGCCAATCAGCTGTTCTCGGTCCTGGCAGAAATACTCTGTTCCGGTGCTGCTCCGTCTTCTGATAGAGGCCGTGACCGGGTACTGCACATCCTCCTCCCATTCTGATCAACAGGAGGTGGATGTGCAGTACCCGGCTGCAGCCGCTACCAGAAGACGGAGCAGCTCCAGTACTAAGCATTTCCAGCTGCCGCCGCCGCCGGGATCGGTGACAGCTGATCGGCGGGGGTGCGGGGTGTCAGACTCCGGTTGATCAGACATTGATGACCTATTCTAAGTATAGGCCATCAATGTAAAAGTAGTGGACAACCCCTTTAAGCGAAAAAAAGAAGAGTATGAGAAACAACTGATGCAAAATCAATGACAAGTGGATGAAAAACAGTCCCGATTCTCAAGAATGTTAAAATTGACATTGATGAGTGAATGTAGCCTACGGCCTCATTCTTGTACTTAAAAGCAATGGACCCATTCTTCATTAGTGTGACACTTCTCCGGCAAAAAAAAAACCAAAACGCAAAATTATGGTCTGCCCAATATAATAGGTGCATGTTCTATCCCTGAAAAACACAGACATGAAAAGCATATGTGGCGCCCCTGAGGCTTCAGTTGCCACAGGTACTGCGCCTCAGTTAAGGTGCGGTTCTCATTCTGGGTAAGTGGGGGTTAACTACTGGTGTTCTCCACATTCTATCTTACACAACAGTTTAGGAGCCGTCTCAACAGGGGGCTGGACTAGGGTAGGCAGGGGGTGGCCATCACGATGCATAAGACTTTCCGGTCACTAGGACAACCACCTGGGGGGGGCAGACACCACTTGGGGTAGATATAGGCCACAAACACACTTCCTGACAGTCTAGTCAGGACTAGTGATGGGCAGTCCGGCTCTTTTTGGTGATCCGGTTCCCATGGCTCTGCTCACCAAAAAGAGCCGGATCTTTCAGGTCGTTCTCGGCTCCTTACTAAATATGTGTTCACCCCAGGTGAACACATATTTAAGATTATAATAACGCCGCCCAAACCCCGCCCACCCGTGACTAAACACCGCCCGCTTACAAGTGACCAATTAGATTGTTGAGTAGGCGGAGTTTAGCCGCAGGTGGGCGGGGTTTCAGCGGCGAAAAGAGCCGTTTAGAGATTTTAATGGCTGTCACTGGTGATCCGGCTCCTGACTGTCACAGCAGGGAGACGGATCTTTGTGTCGGATCGTTCGCGACCGACACATCACTAGTCAAGACCACATACTGGCAACAAGACACACAACTTCATCTACATTCTCTCGGGGCCTGTGGCTTGGAGCTGGAGCTCAGCCTGGGTTCCCCTTCCTCCTGCAAGGGACCACTCTTGGGAAAGGATTCTTTTCACCCGGACACCGGTGGTGACCTTTTGCTTATCCGGGATCGGCCGAAGCCCATCACGGCAGGTGACTGGGACTCTGCGGGCTGCGTACTGACTGTGAGTAAAAGACCTGGAACCGCAGCCGCTGACTTACCGGCGCCGCCGCCCTGTGCTTCGGCGCCAACGGTTGTTCCCCAACTACCACCTCCATCAGCCTCCCTGAGGCCCGCTCCACCTGCGGGTAGTGAAACCATCCCGCCTGCGACATCACCATACGCGCCCAGAGGACAGCGAATGCAGCGGCAGGTAAATCCCTGGCCGCATACCGTAGGTGGCGTCACGAGACAACAACCCCCACTGTCCATCCCATCCTACAATCCTCATTCCCCTTTATTGTGCGCCTCGGGGCCACGGAACCGGGCAGGGCCACCCGTGACATCCCTGACCTGCAACAGCCCGGTGACGAGTATTTATCCCCTGCCCTGTAGGTGCTACACAAATGTCTGAATGAGGCCCAAGTGTCAGATGTGGAATGAGAAACATGGTGTGTAAACACTCGCAGCGCCGCAGATTGTGTGTGTTTATGGTCCTAGGACATAAGTAAGGACCTCCGCCGCCGCCGATGCTGCACATTTCCTCCAGGTTCCATCCTCAGATGTCCTTTGTCTGATGCTTCGCGTCTTCGCCGCTCCTCCCACGCCGTGTGAAGAAGTCACGTAGCACAGAGGTGCCAAATAGACTTTAATGAGCTCAAGACGGATTTCATTTCTCACTAATTGTTTCCTTGAGAATTTCGGAAAACATGGCCGGCTTTATTTGCTTTGTTCCTCAATGAGTGTGAAAGTTTTAGACGATTACGATATTAGTCACGCGACAATGCTATTATTTTCTTTTTCATTTGTCGCCGGAGAACACATTTCTCTAATTGCTTTGTTCACCACCGAGACCCCCCACCCCCACCGCACCCCACCCTCGCTTCTATTTATAGGACGACCAATGGATGATATACAAGACAATTATACAAATTCATTATACTACAATAGTCGGGAAACTGGATTGTTATTCACGTGGGGTCTCTAGGGACGAGGTTCACGTCTCATAAGACATCAGATTGGAACAGAGATGCACTCAACAAGGGAGATTTATTAATACTGGATCCCCTTAAATGGATATTGCCATCTCCAAGATCCTATCCCAATATGTAGTAGGCGTAATAATATTAGCAAATACCTCCGATTAGAAATGTAGTATAGTTCTCCTGATTAGCCATGTCTCTTACCTCATGTGCAGGGCATTGCAGCTTAGGTATCCATGGCTACTTCCACTTATATACTAACTGTCACATGGCTATATCAGGAGAACTATACTATATTTCTAATTGGAGGTATTTGCTAATATTATTATTTTGCCTACTCTTGGAAAATGGAATATCCCTTTAAAAGTGGCGGACCTCTTTGTGATTTTGGGGCAACTCCTTCTTGTATGACTTATCAAGGTGTATTTCCATGGGCCAGTAGCATATTGCATGATCAAAAAAACAAGCTATTTTCACCATGTGTCAAAGTAGTGTCACACAATGTTATAGATTTTTTTTTAATTCTCAGCCAGAAAGGATTGATGTGACAAACTTTTGTGATTACTCATAGCCTTAATCACAGTTGCGTCATCTTGTCATCATGCCCTTCCGCTATGTTTACCCACTCCTGGCTTTACTCCATGCCGGTGATAGAATCTCTATACTGACTTCTTTGAGGGAGCCTGGAGTAGCTGTGGTGTTGATTTAGGGGCAGCTGTGAAGTTCCTTTTGAAGAAAACTAGAAGTGTTATTTGTTGTGTGTTTTCCCACCACTTTTGTCATACTTTCCTTGTATTGTTTTATTGTAATAGTGGGACTAGTGTCTCGCTGATCTACTCACTAGTTAGGGTAAGTTCAGGGTCAGCAAGGGCCTAGGCACGTGCCAGCAATTGGGGGTAAGGACCCATCTAGGGACCGAAGGGAGCTCCGTGATCAATCACAGGTGAGTGTGTGGTGGTGACACCTCTCATTATTGACAGGACCTTCCTCTATGTCATCCCTGGTTTCCCTTTGTCTGTTGCTCTGCACACTGAGCATTCTCTTACCCCAGTGTGACAGGTTTGGGGGCCTTCCAAAGCAATCGTGAACTTGCCCAGGAGGGTTGGGTACAGAACTTAAAGGGGTTTTCCCATGAGCAAAGTTCATTTTAGATCTTGGAATAATAATAAGTTCCACAATTAAATATGTGTTAATGTTATATATGTGTCCCTGCTGTGTACTGTGTAATGGCCGTGTCTGATCGTACAGGGACATGGTCTGATCATACCACATCTCCAGAGCAGGGGAGGAAGAAAAAAAATATACAAACATTATAGATCAGGATTGCAAATTATTCTTTCTTTGAGGTAAAACATTTAAAAAAAAAAACCAGGCAGGGAATTGTTTTACCTCACAAAAAGGAATCATCTGTGATCCTCAGCTGTAACGTCTATACTTTTTTTTACTTCCTACCAGTCCAGTAGCTGTAGTATGATCCCACCATGTCCCTGTACTGTCAGACACAACCAATATGCAGTACACAGCAGGGACTCATATATAAGATTATCTCAGCACAGGAACATTATTTTTAAATACATCCAATTGTGGAAGTTATTATTATTCCAAGATCTATAGAATAAAATGAACTTTATAATGAACTTTTTCTTGTGGCACCCCTTAAATATTGATAACAATGTAACGTTGGCAGACAGAGACAGAAGGGGCCCCTGTGGAAGAACAATCTATGGGCCCTTTTCAGTCAAATGGCTCATCATAATGCCCAATTCCACCTGCTTTGGAGGTAGAAATGGATCCACTCACCCTCGTGGCGGTAAAAATGCACCCCCCCCCTCACCTGCAGCTGCACAGGTTGCACCAATGATATGTCCACCCCTGAACCTTGTTCATTAATGTTAGATATAACAGGGGTTTAAGGACCAACTTGTGAATGATGGGGTCTTCCGTGATAATGCATGTATCACAATATTTGATGATATGTTTTTTTAAGGGGGGGGGGGGACCACCAGAAAGTTGTAACTGATTAATGGCCATGGGCCTCTTGGGCACTGGCCTGGTGCCTGAATGATCACTGTGGACCCGGTGTATCATCCATGTTATAACCATAGGCGCCAATTGTGCCGGAGTTTTGTAAACTCTGGATGGGCCGGGGACATTTCCTGGATGGGCCGGGGACATTTCCTGGATGGGCCGGGGGACATTTCCTGGATGGGCCGGGGGACATTTCCTGGATGGGCCGGGGGACATTTCCTGCATGGGCCGGGGGAAATTTCCTGGGTGGGCCGGGGGACATTTCCTGGATGGGCCGGGGGACATTTCCTGGAGGGGTCGGGGACATTTCCTGGATGGGTCAGGGACATTTCCTGGATGGGAGGGGGACATTTCCTGGATGGGCCGGGGGACATTTCCTGGATGGGCCGGGGGACATTTCCTGCATGGGCCGGGGGACATTTCCTGGATGGGCCGGGGGACATTTCCTGGATGGGAGGGGGACATTTCCTGGATGGGCCGGGGGACATTTCCTGGATGGGCCGGGGGACATTTCCTGGATGTGTGTCGCCCTGGGCAAGCCAGGGGTCACAGGTCACAACACCACCACACCCCACATCCCAGGTAGGCACACCTAAGCTGAACCAAAAATCCTTGTTGCCTTCCTCCAGAGGCTGATGATTCACACCAGGGGGTGGGCCAGGCGGTTGGCTCCGCCCACCAAGGAGATCACAGTTCTGGAGGCGGGGAAAACCAGTCAGTCAGCTCAGGGAAGAGCTGGAGAGAAGAGTCTAGTCAGGGAGGAGGAAGTGGAAGGAGTGAGGAGTAGCCCAGACAGGGCTAGAGTAAACAACAGAAAAGTGGAAAAGGAGGAAAGAAAGAAGTGGTGACAGAGCAGAGAGTGTGCAAAGCCTGAGAGCCCAGCTTTGTGTAGGGCCAGAACAGCAAGGTCAGCGACGGCGGTGACTGTCCGGAGGGGGACCGTTTGGAAGTTCCTGGAAGGACCCCGTTGGCTGTGTGCCCGGTGGTCTGGAGCAGTGTTCCGAAGGACAGTCAGCACCAGGGCAGGGGCCTCTCGGACCCCGGCAAGGCTAGGAGTCGCCAAATTTGCCGAATCCGTCAGTGAAGGGGACGTAGATTCCCCCAACAACCAAGTCCCGATTGAAGGCAACAGCCCAACCCGTACAACAGAGGCACCGCCACCGCCAGGGCACCAGTCTCTGAGGGCCAGCGCCTGCGGGCAAAGTGTAGTGCTCCTCCGGCCCAGCTTGAAGCCGGGGAGCGGGTTACTGGTGGGGACCCATCGCAACCAACCGTACATAAAGGTGCAGGGAAGAGAGACATCACCGTCACCTGCCGGGGAAGCAAAGCAGCCGTCTGTGGGACCGTCCTACCAGCCGTTTGGTTTACCGTACAAACTGTGTCCGTGTCTCAGGCTGAGTGAGTACCACAGTGCCGCAAGGCACAGCGCTGTCCCCGCGTCCCTGCGCCCACCAAGCCCTGCACCTCCCAAGCCATCACCGGGCCCCGGGATCACCAACCCCTACCCACGGAGGGGCAACACAACACCTGGCTGCTCCCCATCACCATCCCCGGGATCCCCGCATTAAGCAGCGGTGGTGCTACACATCACCACAACCGTGGGTGGCGTCACGGACATTATCCCAACACCCCAAACAACCCCCCTTTCACTCACGGGCGAGGAGTGCCACTCGAGAAAAACCCCCGGGATCCGGCCTACGGCTCGAGCCACCACTGAGCAGCTGCCGGACCCGAGCAGAAGGGGTGAGCGCGGTGTGCTGACACCCTCCTCCCCGCCCGCGACAACTTGGCGTCACGAACAGGATCTTACCGCTCTGCCGTCTGGTAGAGGTGCGCCTTGTTACCGCCGGAGGGATCCGGCAGAAAAATTTCAGAAGCCGCCATCTTTGGCGCGAAAAGTTCCCGCTCGAGCGTCTCCTCGAGCAGTAGAGGCGCGAAGGCCAGAACCCCGCCCCGAGAGAGGAGGGGCCGGAAAGAGCTAAGGGGGACGCGATGGCGGCTGGCCGCATGTAGCTGCGGCTATAAAAGCAGGGACGCCAGGACTCTGCAGCGATATTGGGTTCCTGGAAAAACCTCGTTACCAAGATGCAAGATCCAACCCGCAACGAGGAAGCCCCTGCGCCCGGCACGGCGACGTGGTTGAGGGACCGGACCGTCCCGCTGAGTAACCGTCTGCAGGCTCATATGCAACTCCTCCTGGAGGAGTGGGAGACCGACATGGCGGACGTAGTGGCTGCTATGTGGAGACGCGAGGCAGAAGAGGATTTGGAGGAGCGGGTAAGCGACCCACGCCCCTGTATTCCTGAAGGATCGGCCGCTGCGGCTGAGGGGCCCGGCCGGCTTCCGCTCACCCTGCCTCTCTCCCCGCTATCCGTAATAGCTGCTGCCGCCCCGCCATTAGGCCCGCTACCTGTCCCATCGGTAGCGATACCCTGCCCAGCCGCTCCGGCGGACCAGCCGGCTGCAGACGTCCAAGACGGTCCTGAAGTACACCAGGGGGAACCGCTGGAACCGCGGCCCCTTAACAGCATGGTGCCAGAAGTCCCAGCAGTGACTGTGCCAGACCCGGAGCCTGGAACCGTGGCTTGGATGAAGGCCCGGGTGATACAATTCCACCAACGTCAGCAGGATCAGATCTTTCGGATGCTGGAGCAGTGGACCAGCGAGGTGGAGGAGCTGATTACAACTGCCCCGATGGGCGAAAGGGGAATAGATGTAGCAGAACCGACTGGTGACCCACGTCCCTATGTCCTACCTGGACCGGCCGCTGCGGCTGAGGGGCCCGGCCTAGTCTCGGCCTATGCATCGCCCTTGCCGTCACTGATGGGGCGCCTCAACCTAAGCTCGCCTACTCTGCTGCTCCATGTTACCGCAGATGGGGATGAAGTGTTGGATGCTGGGGGTCAGGAGGCTGCGGCAGCTGGCGGCAACCCGCCTGACGCAGGAACAAGAAATGACGACTCCTGCCCCAGCTCCGGGCCCGCTGTTGCCGCTGAAGGAGCAATTGAGCGTTCCCGCTATGTGGGGGACCCTGTGGTTTATCATACTCCGCGTACCGGTGGAAATGGGTACCGGGTACCTCTGTCGCAGCAGGCATGTCAGTGCATGTTTGGTGTGTTGGTGGCAGAGGATGGGTCCGCCTTAGTAGAGGAACTGGAGTAGGGCAATGGATGCCCGCAGCACCGTCCCCGTTGGGACCACCTGTTTGTTTGCAAAGTTTTGAAAGTTTACAGAAAATGATAAGTGAAAATGATCCGAAGTTCACCTGATTCACCGTGTGATTTGCAACCGGCTGGAGCCGGCACCGTTGTCCCCGTGGGGACCGTTTAAAATGCATGGGAACTATCCATGGACAAGCCCGTGAACTTGCAGGGCAACCACAAACGTTAGTGGCTTGTAAATATGTTGGTTACCGTTACCGTTTTCCGCAATGCCGCCTCCGGAGAGGCAGGTTGGAGGGAGGGCCCTGAGCAGAGCAGGCCAGGGCCCAGCCGCCAAAGGAACCGGTGGCTACCCTCTGGAGGGAAGGACAGATCCCGCTCGGGTACCGTGTGCTGGACTGTGGGTCAAGGGGTGCTGCCTGGGTTTTAGGGGCAGCATCAGGGCCAGGTTACTTGGGTGGGAGACAGCGGAAACCGTAACCGTAAACCGTTGCAACGTTAAAAAGAAATGTGCCTCTCGTCTTGGGAAGAATTTATTAAAAATGTTATTATTGTTTGTTTAACCTTGTTACCCCTTTTTACAGAAAAATAAAACCGGTGTAGGACGGCAGCCCGCGGACGGTCTGCGTTTTGCTAAGGGGGAATGTGTCGCCCTGGGCAAGCCAGGGGTCACAGGTCACAACACCACCACACCCCACATCCCAGGTAGGCACACCTAAGCTGAACCAAAAATCCTTGTTGCCTTCCTCCAGAGGCTGATGATTCACACCAGGGGGTGGGCCAGGCGGTTGGCTCCGCCCACCAAGGAGATCACAGTTCTGGAGGCGGGGAAAACCAGTCAGTCAGCTCAGGGAAGAGCTGGAGAGAAGAGTCTAGTCAGGGAGGAGGAAGTGGAAGGAGTGAGGAGTAGCCCAGGCAGGGCTAGAGTAAACAACAGAAAAGTGGAAAAGGAGGAAAGAAAGAAGTGGTGACAGAGCAGAGAGTGTGCAAAGCCTGAGAGCCCAGCTTTGTGTAGGGCCAGAACAGCAAGGTCAGCGACGGCGGTGACTGTCCGGAGGGGGACTGTTTGGAAGTTCCTGGAAGGACCCCGTTGGCTGTGTGCCCGGTGGTCTGGAGCAGTGTTCCGAAGGACAGTCAGCACCAGGGCAGGGGCCTCTCGGACCCCGGCAAGGCTAGGAGTCACCAAATTTGCCGAATCCGTCAGTGAAGGGGACGTAGATTCCCCCAACAACCAAGTCCCTATTGAAGGCAACAGCCCAACCCGTACAACAGAGGCACCGCCACCGCCAGGGCACCAGTCTCTGAGGGCCAGCGCCTGCGGGCAAAGTGTAGTGCTCCTCCGGCCCAGCTTGAAGCCGGGGAGCGGGTTACCGGTGGGGACCCATCGCAACCAACCGTACATAAAGGTGCAGGGAAGAGAGACATCACCGTCACCTGCCGGGGAAGCAAAGCAGCCGTCTGTGGGACCGTCCTACCAGCCGTTTGGTTTACCGTACAAACTGTGTCCGTGTCTCAGGCTGAGTGAGTACCACAGTGCCGCAAGGCACAGCGCTGTCCCCGCGTCCCTGCGCCCACCAAGCCCTGCACCTCCCAAGCCATCACCGGGCCCCGGGATCACCAACCCCTACCCACGGAGGGGCAACACAACACCTGGCTGCTCCCCATCACCATCCCCGGGATCCCCGCATTAAGCAGCGGTGGTGCTACACATCACCACAACCGTGGGTGGCGTCACGGACATTATCCCAACATCCCAAACCCCCCCCCCTTTCACTCATGGGCGAGGAGTGCCACTCGAGAAAAACCCCCGGGATCCGGCCTACGGCTCGAGCCACCACTGAGCAGCTGCCGGACCCGAGCAGAAGGGGTGAGCGCGGTGTGCTGACACCCTCCTCCCCGCCCGCGACAGATGGGCCGGGGGACATTTCCTGGATGGGCCAGGGACATTTCCTGGATGGGAGGGGGACATTTCCTGGATGGGCCGGGGACATTTCCTGGATGGGCCGGGGACATTTCCTGGATGGGCCGGGGGACATTTCCTGGATGAGCCTGGGGACATTTCCTGGATGGGCCGGGGGACATTTCCTGGATGGGCCGGGGGACATTTCCTGCGTGGGCCGGGGGACATTTCCTGGATGGGCCGGGGGACATTTCCTGCGTGGGCCGGGGGACATTTCCTGGATGGGCCGGGGGACATTTCCTGGATGGGCCGGGGGACATTTCCTGGATGGGCCGGGGGACATTTCCTGGATGGGCCGGGGGACATTTCCTGGATGGGCCGGGGGACATTTCCTGGGTGGATTTGGTAGTGGGAGATAAAACGTCACGAAATGTTGGCAACTTTGCAACAGCAGCTCTTATTATTTTAGGTCCCTACCAAACAGCCCCTCGTATCTCCGCCTGCTGGAGCTCGGGCAGGGTGAGACGTGAGGAGTGGGATATCTAGGCAAACCAGTCACAGCTGAATTCCTTTACGTTTCGAATTAAGTACAAAGCTCCTTTTTTTTCTGGAACTATGAAATTCTGAGGGGTGGACTCCATACACCTGTTTGGCAAAGTCCGGTGGTGCCTCTAATTATAGCCGTATAAGCCAAACACAGGACATCTGGTCGCTTGTCGTGAAGAAAGCTGCCAGCGCAACAGTATGAGACACATTTGGCATGAAGGAGACAGTACGGGAACAGGAAAAGTGCCTATTAATATAAAAATGAAATCTAATGTCCTAAATGACATAGTTTAGATTAAAAGAATTGCTAACATTTTGGGCTATGTTCACACTGAGCTTTTATTGGGAGTTTTTACATAGACTGGGGGCTTTTTCAACCTAACTATCTAGTTCAACCTTCCTCCACCAATTATACATTTTGTCACTAAATCATTTATAACCAACAATGTTGTGTGTAGTGAGGAAATCATCCAGCCCTTTCTTAGCAGCTAAGTTATAGTTATAGTATCTGCCATTACTACCTCTTGTGTTCGGCATTCCACAGTCTGACTGCTCTAACTGTAAAGAACCCTTTCCTATTTAGCTGCCGGAATCGCCTTTCTTCCACTCACAGTGAGTGCCCCTGGTCCTTAGTATTGTCTTTATAAAGGACTGGCACATGACTTATTCCTTCTAATGACATGACCATACATGTATCTATACATATAAATGAGATCTCCTCTGAGACGTCTTTTTTCTAAGCTAAACAAATCCAACTTTTCCAATTTCTCATCATACGGGCGGCCTCCATTCCTTGTAATAATCTAGTTGCCGTCTTTGAACTGACTCTAAGGGGTACTTTGCACGTTGCGACATCGCAACTGCGATATCGTCGGGGTCAAATCGAAAGTGACGCACATCCGGCGCCGGTAACGACGTAAATCGGTGATCTGTGCAGTGTCGATCATTTTCATAATGTCGCTACATCAGGAGATACGATGATGTTCCTCGTTCCTGCGGCCGGACACATCGCTGTGTGTGAAGCCGCAGGAGCAAGGAACATCTCCTTACCTGCCTCCACCGGCAATGCGGAAGGAAGGAGGTGGGCGGGATGTTTACGTCCCACTCATCTCCGCCCCTCTGCTTCTATTGGCTGCCTGCCGTGTGACGTCGCTGTGATGCCGCATGACCCGCCCCCTTAGGAAGGAGGCGGGTCGCCTAGCCAGAGCGACTTTGCAGGGAAGGTAAGTGCATGTGAAGCTGCTGTAGCGATAATGTTCGCTACGGCAGCTATCACAAGCTATCGCATGTGCGACGGGGGCGGGGACTATCGCGCTCGGCATCGGTTAGCGATGTCGCAGCGTGCAAAGTACGCCTAAATTCTGAATGTCCTTTTTAAAATGTGGAGCCCAAAACTGGATCCCATATTCCTTACAAGTGATTTATAGAGGGATAACAATATGTTGGGATCACGGGATCTAATCTCTCTTTTTAAACACCCCAAAATCTTCTTTGCTTTTGCAGCTGCTGCCTGACATTGAGTGCTGCTGCTCAGATTATAAATTGTAATAAGAGTCCCCAAGTCCGTCTCCTGTTCTGTTTTCTCTTTGTGGAGATTCTAAATACATAGGGTAATGTCACATCTGCATCATGAATTCCATACGAAGGTTGGAAGGAAGGAAAGTAGTTGGGTGCATTTTAAGATACTATTAGGTTTTGCCCAACAATTCAACAATCATGTAATTATGGATAGCAAATCTGTGCATCTGACTTTAAAAAGCTGGAGTGACGGTGGCTGCAGCTCTCCGGGCTCCTGGGCTGTGCAAGAAACTGCAAAGTGGCCACACTAGGTGTCTGTCACCATAAAATCTGTAAGGGCCTTTATTGCTGAATCGTCACTGTAGTCCTTTCATCCTAAAGATTGGTTGGGTTCCCAAAGATTGTACCCACGCCAAACCTAAAGTGATGGCATATCCTAGTACTATGCCACCGCTTTAGATGATGATAATAAAACATTTTAAAGGGAATTTGTCATTAGGATGAACCCCCCCTAAGCTGTCTATATGAGCTTGTATGTCTTTGGAAGCTGAATAAAATGATACCTTGATGTCTGCGATATGATGTATTATTCCAGAGAAATCCACGTTTTTCCTAATATGTAAATGAGCTGGCAAGATTCTCATAGAGATCGATGTCCAGCCCACAGATCTTAACAGCTTATTTAAATATTAAGAAAAATGTGGATTTCTCTGGAATAAAACATTGGATCGCAGATATGAAGGTATCATTTTATTCAGCTTCCTATGACCTACATGTCAATATAGATATCTTAGGAGGGTTGATCCTACTGATAGATTCCCTTTAAGATTTTTTGTTGGCCCAATGTCACGGGTGTGTCACAGGTGACAGTTACGTGGTTTCTGGCAATAGAAGGTCACAGCAAAATGGCAAAAAGCTCCTGACTGTCTATTGTTCCTGCTGTCAGTATTCATTGTAATATGTAGCTTTCCTGCTGGATTTTAATCTCTCCCCCTTTTGGACAAAGCAGTAGCTCGCCTTCCACCCAGCTGCTGATCATCAGTATTCTCTTGGTATATACTCCCATCTTCACTGGACTGGTGCTGATGATATTATTCAGTTTATTGTAGCTCTGGTTGCAAGCAGGTGACTTGCTCTTATCTGTGGTTTAGTTGCTGAAGCTCTGCTGAACTTCTGCTTGAGTCATCTGTGGATAAGTAGGTCATGCTTTTCCCCGTGTGTCCTCCTTGTGTCTTCCTTTAGCGTTTAGTGGGGTTGACGAGCTCACCCCACCCATTCCCTACTTAGGGCCCAGCACTAGGGATACCTAGGGTCAGGTATCCGGCTCAGAGCATAGGTGCGGAACCTATCAAGGGTGGTGAGGGACCCCAGTAGGTTTGGTCAGGGGTCACCATCTCCCCCTTCCCTAGACGCAGGGGTTCCTTTTCGCCCTTCGCTTGGTACTTCCTCGTACCTAGTGTGAAACCCATGCCTCGAATGATAAGCCATTTTTGGTGTCCACCATTTTGGCTTAGGTCTTCCCTGCTTTAAACTATAGGTTCACCATCCCTGTAATATCAACAGTAGGCTAATGTGGAAAATGCTTTACTATAAAAAAAAAGTCTGCTACGCAAGATATATAAAGATATATATGTGTATATATATATATATATATATATATCTATATATATATATATATATATATAATATAAATGTGTGTGTGTGTATATATATATATATATAAAGGGTGGTCCAAATTTAGTTGGACAGAAAATAATAACATGGTGTAAAGTGAAACAGACTCAGTTGCCCTTAGCAACCAATCAGATTCTACCTTTCATTTTCTAAAGAGTCTGTGAAGAATGAAAAGTGGAATCTGATTGGTTGCTAAGGGCAACTCAGTCAGTTTCACTTTACACCACGTCTGATGAATCTCCCCCTTTATAACCCTATTACACATCCTGTCCACCTACGTTTGGACCACCCTGTATAAATAAATATATATATACTGCGTATATAGTGTGTGTGTGTGTGTGTGTGTGTGTGTGTGTGTGTGTGTGTGTGTGTGTGTGTGTGTGTGTGTGTGCGTGCGTGTGTGTGTGTGTGCGCATGCACTGACAGACATAGACAGAAAAAAGCCCCTGTGCATGAACATTATATGGGCCCTTTGCAGCCCAAAAAAACTCATTAAAATCCACAATTCCATCTGTTTTGGAGGTAGAAATGGGCCCTCTGACCTCTTGGGCCCCAGTGCAGCTGCACAGGCCGCACCAATGATATGTCCGCCCCAGTGTGTGTGTGAAATTATGGAGATCAATGAAAAAGGCAGGTAGAAAGCTGTCACCTTTCCCCCCAGAGTAATTAGGAGCAATTTCTGTTAAGTGTAAGACTCCCCTTTAAGAGCGAGCGGTTTCACAGCCGCCTATTATGTAAGTTATATTTCTGTGCACAGTTTGAAGCTGGAGGCAGATAGACATTGTTGGTACTGAGGTAGAATTAATTCTCCGTCTCTCCTTTGTAATAGGCCGGTCGGAGTCTGGAAATATTATGCACGCTCATTTTTATTCCGCACCACGCGCCGCTTTCAAGCAGACCTGCTGAACTGTTTAACCTAATTACCATCAGAAGGATTTATTCTGCTCGCAACTGTGGAAGCCATCGCTTTATTTAACAGATCTTCATTTCAGCAAATCTGGGGAATTCTGACATCATTATTTAGCCCAGTTCTTTCCATGGAACGAATTAACACACAGGCTTTTTTCATCGCGTTGTGCTCGCTATTATGTTCCTTCCATAGTTGGGCTGCACCCAGGATCGTGCAGGGTATGAGATTGGGTTGACGTTGGGCATTTGATATGTTTTTATTTTTTATTATTATGTATGCAATTTTATGTTTCAGAATGGGAACTAATATGTAATGACGTTGCAGATATTGTACCCTATTGATCGGTTTCTAAAGCCATATCCAAAAAATTGCAGGATAAAGGGCATAAACGTGACCTTTTTTTATCAGTTTCCATGTGATAGTGGCCCAGTAGGGCGCCGTTATTGCCAGACTTTATAGATGCCTTTATAATAAATTACCTATTATATTCTTTTTGATATATGGAGATCAGTAAAAATATACGGTAGAAGGCTTTTTTTTTTTTCAAAAGGACAGTCTGGCTTCCACCAGGGGGTGCAGAAGCGAGAGAAAGGAGAGAGAATGCCAAAGAGTAGTTAGACTAAAGCCCACTAGGGGGCACATTCACCAGTGAAAGGGTAGTCAGCAAGCCTAAAGGGTACTTTACACTCTGCGATATCGGTACCGTTATCGCTAGCGAGTGTACCCGCCCCCGTCGGTTGTGCGACACGGGCAAATCGCTGCCCGTGGCGCACAACATCGCTAACACCCGTCACACGGACTTACCTTCCCTGCGACGTCGCTCTGGCCGGCAATCCGCTTCCTTTCTAAGGGGGACGTTCGTGCGGCGTCACAGCGACGTCACACGGCAGCCGTCCAATAGCAGAGGAAGGGCGGAGATGAGCGGCTGGAACATGCCGTCCACCTCCTTGCTTCTTCATTGCTGGTGGAGGTAGGTAAGGAGATGTTCGTCGTTCCTGCGGAGTCACACGTAGCGATGTGCACTGCCGCAGGAACGACGAACAACATCGTACCTGCAGCAGCAACGATATTAAGGAAATGAACGACATGTCAACGAGCAACAATTTTTCACGTTTTTGCGCTCGTTGATCGTCGCTCATTGGTGTCACACGCTGCGATGTCGCTAACGGCGCCGGATGTGCGTCACTAACGACGTGACCCCGACGATATATCGTTAGCGATGTCGCAGCGTGTAAAGTACCCTTAAGTCTAAACCAGGTAGTCACGTCTGAACAGGGGAGTGAGCAAGCCTTAAACAGGGGGAAGCACGAGGGTCAGGAGCCAAGAAGTCATGTCAAAAGCCAAAAAGGGGAAGCAGAGCCGTGGTCAGGAAACATTACCAAGGTCAGAGGTCGGGAGAGAAAACACAAGGAGGTCTCCACACTATAATAAAGCGGCGTGAGTCCCGGAACGAGTCACAACAGAACAGAGCCCTCACACCTGACTTAACCCTATCAGAGTCAAGCTACAGTCATGACAAGGGCTGTCTGCTTTAGGGAATACATTGCTATATATCCTCTTGGGTAGTTATGAGTTGATAGTAGAGGGTCCGCAATTCAGGATCTTTATCTGTTGGAGTGTCTCCCCCTCTGGAGGACCTGTCCTGTCCTACATTCTAAATACAACCCATTAATTTCAATGAGCACAGTGTAAGGCTATGTGCCCACGCTACAGGATTTACCGCGGATTTGCCGAAAATCTGCAGCAGCAGCACTTCCAAGCCATTTCAATGGCATTTTGGAAATGCTGTGCCCATGCTGCGGATTTTTCCGCGGCGGATTTGCCGCGGATTTTGATCCGGAAAAATCTGCAGCATGTCAATTGTTTGGTGCAGATTTGGTGCGGATTTTTGGCTTTGAATGGGGAAAAAAAAAAAAAAAATCCGCATCAAAATCCGCGGCAAAGCCGCGGTAAATCCGCGGCAAATCCGCGGCAAATCCGAAAGTCGCGGATTTTCAGGCAAAAAAATCCGCAGGGACATTCTAGCGTGGGCACATAGCCTAATACTTAGTTTCCCCTGTAGGAGCGCTGCTATGAAATTCAACACTTACTGCCAGGTTTCCCCACAGATTACTGCTGATCAATGGGAGTTCCAGCAAAGGGAGCATATTTTCAATCATCCAAAACAATTAAGCATCCAAAACCAACAGAGAACAGCTAATTTGTATCATTGATAAATGCTTTAGAGATGGTAACCTTTGTTTCAGTGGCAGGGACATAAATAACTGTATTGCAACATATGGGGGAGAAGAATCATGTCGCCTGAATCAGGTGGCAATCTTGAATGATAGATCCCTCTTATAAGGTTGCAAAGTGATTTAAAGGGAATCAGTCAGCAGGTATTTGCTAAAAGAAACATGGTGTAGGGGCAGATACCCTGATTCTAGCGGTGTTACTTACTAGACTGTTTCAGTAAAATCAGTGTTTTATCAACAGGAGATTATCACAAGAGGACTAGTTATCTCATGCCTCCTGGTGTAGTCTTGCTCCAATTATTCACAGCTTTCTGCCTATGCACAGTGTACACAGAAAGCTGCAAATCAGTGGTGGGGGTGGGGTTATACACAGTTCGGCATTCCAAGGTCTGCTAGATATACAGCAGAGAAAACTGTGATTGCATCACAACTAGTGATGGGTGGACCCGCAGATGGACTGGGCAGTCCCCAGCCGTGTACGTTATCTTGGCTCTGTATCAAAATAAGAGGAAACCATGCAGCTTTTTCTAAAAAAAAATATTTAAAAATTTAAATAAATGAATACAAAAAATGTTCTGCAGTCCCCCCAATTTTGATAACCAAGCATGATTAAGCCAACAGCTTGGAGCTGGTATTCTTAGGCTGCGGAGACCCATGGTTATTGGGCCCCCCCAGCCCAAAAATAGCAGCCTGCAGCCGCCCAACACATCGCTGGAAGCAGGGTCTCTGTCCCTACACCTTGTTGCATTCAGATTACATTGCAAAAAGCTTCTGATAGATTCTTTTTAAAAAAATTGTCAGCATTAAAATACATTTTTTTTTAATTAAATTTAGGACATATTCAGCTTTTTAGGAGAGGAGCATTCACTTGAACATTTCTACTCTTTTGTTTTAGCAATCAATATGGATTCCGCACTTAAGTGGGCTTCACACACAGTGATATCGCTAGCGATGTCGCTGGTGAATGCACCTGCCCCTGACGTTTATGCGTCGCGGGCAAATCGCTGCCCGTGGCGTACAACATCGCTAAGACCCGTCACACATACTTACCTTCCTAGCGACGTCGCTGTGGCCGGCGAACCGCCTCCTTTCTAAGGGGGTGTTTCATTTAGGGTCACAGCGGCGTCACTAAGCAGCCGCCCAATTGAAGCGGAGGGGCGGAGATCAGCGGGCCGAACATCCCGCCCACCTCCTTCCTTCCTCATTGCGGGTGGCTGCAGGTACGGTGATGTTCCTCGTTCCTGCGGTGTCACACGTAGCGATGTGTGCTGCCGCAGGTACGACGAACAACCTGTGTCCTGCAACAGCAACGATAATCGGGAAAGGAACGACGTGTCAATGATCAACGATTAGGTGAGTAATTTTGATCATTAACGGTTGTTCCTGCGTTTCACACGCAACGACGTCGTTAACGAGGCCGGATGTGCGTCATGAATCCCGTGACCCCAACGACATCTTGCTAGCGATGTTGTTGCGTGTAAAGCCCGCTTTAGACTCTCACAGATCAAAACTGCTAACTTGTCTCCAAATTTTCTGAAAGTTCACTTTACTGTAAATGATAAAATGATGGCTGCCTGCAGCCACCACTAGAGGGAGCTGAGGAGCTTATTGCATACTAGTTATATACTGAATTCGATACCACCCTTGTATGCAGTACGCCCTACAGCTCCCTCTAGTGGTGACTGCAGGCAGACAGAATTTACCATTTTAACTCTTTGTGAAATTGAAGCTCTGAACGCTGTAACGATAAAGACGTGAAATTATTCAGCACGAGATTTTGTAATTCATTGCAACATGGTGATAAGAGGCTGCCATTAATTTTTAAGTACATTTATTGTGTGGGATTTGACACAGACCCTTATTGGAAGAAGACACTTTTGGCACCAAATCTACCTGAAGCCTTGAATGTATTTGTCAGATCATTGCGGTCCAGCTGGCAGCGGAGACGTGCATTTTGGACAGAACCGGCCCTTCCTGAACACCCTCCACTGTACTGTGTAACTGGGCTTAGGGCTCGGATCACAAACCCCGAGCCAAAAATACTTGAAAATATGATTATTGTAGGGAGAAGTCAATGACAACACCCCGGGTGAATAATCTGTGTGTGGGAAGGAATTAGGAACAAATCTGTTATGTAATTGTGGCGTTTTCAGTTTTCTTGGGAAATGGTTATATAGCGGGATCCAAATCATATTTGGCCGAATACGGATCAGTAAGTGGGAGCTCTTCATAATATCATCCATATGATTGTCTTATCGGAGGGCGGATGCGTCGGTGAGCGACTCAATGTGACTACTACTCCCTTTCTGCCATGATTTATTTATGTTATTAGTACTGCTAAGTGGATTCAGTTACAGCATAGGCCGGACATCTGCAAAATGGGTGTTGGACAGAACAATAACACAGTTGTAATGACTTAATAGTCCATTAGATAACCCTTTAGGACAGCGGTCTCCAACCTGTGGCTATAGCTGTGGGGAAACTACAACTCCCAGCATGCGCTGATGAAAACAGTTCACGAGAGCATGAAAGGGAATCCATTCCCCAAAACTATATATATGCACAAAAACAAGTCCAACAGTACCTCTACATAGGCCGTCCATCTGTTACTGAGAAATCAGAGGTTTAATTTAACTAGTGATGAGCGAGCACTACCATGCTCGGGTGCTCAGTACTCGTAACTAGTGATGAGCGGGCACTACCATGCTCAGGTGCTCACTACTCGTAACTAGTGATGAGCGAGCACTACCATGCTCAGGTGCTCACTACTCGTAACTAGTGATGAGTGAGCACTACCATGCTCTGGTGCCCAGTACTAGTAACTAGTGATGAGGGGGAACTACCATGCTCTGGTGCTCAGTACTAGTAACTAGTGATGAGAGGGCACTACCATGCTCGGGTGCTCAGTACTCGTAACTAGTGATAAGCGGGCACTACCATGCTCAGGTGCTCAGTACTCGTAACTAGTGATGAGCGGGCACTACCATGCTCGGGTGCTCTGTACTCGTAACTAGTGATGAGTGAGCACTACCATGCTCGGGTGCTCAGTACTTGTAACTAGTGATGAGTAGGCACTACCATGCTCGGGTGCTCAGTACTCGTAACTAGTGATGAGCGGGCACTACCATGCTCGGGTGCTCAGTACTCGTAACTAGTGATGAGCGGGCACTACCATGCTCGGGTGCTCAGTACTCGTAACTAGTGATGAGCAAGCACTACCATGCTCAGGTGCTCAGTACTCATAACTAGTGATGAGCGGGCACTACCATGCTCGGGTGCTCAGTACTCGTAACTAGTGATGAGCGGGCACTACCATGCTCAGGTGCTCAGTACTCGTAACTAGTGATGAGCAGGCACTACCGTGCTCGGGTGCTCAGTACTTGTAACTAGTGATGAGCGGGCACTACCATGCTCAGGTGCTCAGTACTCGTAACTAGTGATGAGCGGGAACTACCATGCTCAGGTGCTCAGTACTCGTAACTAGTGATGAGCGAGCACTACCATGCTCGGGTGCTCAGTACTTGTAACTAGTGATGAGCGGGCACTACCATGCTCGGGTGCTCAGTACTCGTAACTAGTGATGAGCGGGCACTACCGTGCTCGGGTGCTCAGTACTTGTAACTAGTGATGAGCGGGCACTACCATGCTCAGGTGCTCAGTACTCGTAACTAGTGATGAGTGAGCACTACCATGCTCAGGTGCTCAGTACTCGTAACTAGAGATGAGTGAGCACTACCATGCTCGGGTGCTCAGTACTCGTAACTAGTGATGAGCGGGAACTACCATGCTCAGGTGCTCAGTACTCGTAACTAGTGATGAGCGGGCACTACCATGCTCGGGTGCTCAGTACTCGTAACTAGTGATGAGCGGGCACTACCATGCTCAGGTGCTCAGTACTCGTAACTAGTGATGAGCGGGCACTACCATGCTCGGGTGCTCAGTACTCGTAACTAGTGATGAGTGAGCACTACCATGCTCGGGTGCTCAGTACTCGTAACTAGTGATGAGTGAGCACTACCATGCTCGAGTGCTCAGTACTTGTAACTAGTGATGAGCGGGCACTACCATGTTCAGGTGCTCAGTACTCGTAACTAGTGATGAGTGAGCACTACCATGCTCGGGTGCTCAGTACTCGTAACTAGTGATGAGTGAGCACTACCATGCTCGAGTGCTCAGTACTTGTAACTAGTGATGAGCGGGCACTACCATGTTCAGGTGCTCAGTACTCGTAACTAGTGATGAGCGAGCACTACCATGCTCAGGTGCTCAGTACTCGTAACTAGCGATGAGCGAGCACTACCATGCTCAGGTGCTCAGTACTGGTAACTAGTGATGAGCGAGCACTACCATGCTCAGGTGCTCAGTACTCGTAACTAGTGATGAGCGGGCACTACCATGCTCGGGTGCTCAGTACTCGTAACTAGTGATGAGCGGGCACTACCATGCTCGGGTGCTCAGTACTCGTAACTAGTGATGAGCGGGCACTACCATGCTCGGGTGCTCAGTACTCGTAACTAGTGATGAGCGGGCACTACCATGCTCGGGTGCTCAGTACTCATAACTAGTGATGAGTGAGCACTACCATGCTCGGGTGCTCAGTACTCGTAACTAGTGATGAGCGAGCACTACCATGCTCGGGTGCTCAGTACTCATAACTAGTGATGAGTGAGCACTACCATGCTCGGGTGCTCAGTACTCGTAACTAGTGATGAGCGGGCACTACCATGCTCGGGTGCTCAGTACTCGTAACTAGTGATGAGCAAGCACTACCATGCTCAGGTGCTCAGTACTGGTAACTAGTGATGAGCGGGCACTACCATGCTCGGGTGCTCTGTACTAGTAACTAATGATGAGTGAGCACTACCATGCTCAGGTGCTCAGTACTCGTAACTAGTGATGAGCGGGCACTACCATGCTCAGGTGCTCAGTACTCATAACTAGTGATGAGTGAGCACTACCATGCTCGGGGTCTCTGTACTCGTAACTAGTGATGAGCGGGCACTACCATGCTCGGGTGCTCTGTACTCGTAACTAGTGATGAGCGGGCACTACCATGCTCGGGTGCTCTGTACTCGTAACTAGTGATGAGTGAGCACTACCATGCTCGGGTGCTCAGTACTTGTAACTAGTGATGAGCGGGCACTACCATGCTCGGGTGCTCAGTACTCGTAACTAGTGATGAGCGGGCACTACCATGCTCGGGTGCTCAGTACTCGTAACTAGTGATGAGCGGGCACTACCATGCTCGGGTGCTCAGTACTCGTAACTAGTGATGAGCGGGCACTACCATGCTCGGGTGCTCAGTACTCGTAACTAGTGATGAGCAAGCACTACTATGCTCGGGTGCTCAGTACTCGTAACTAGTGATGAGCGGGCACTACCATGCTCGGGTGCTCAGTACTGGTAACTAGTGATGAGCAAGCACTACTATGCTCGGGTGCTCGGTACTCGTAACTAGTGATGAGCGGGCACTACCATGCTCAGGTGCTCAGTACTCGTAACTAGTGATGAGCAAGCACTACTATGCTCGGGTGCTCGGTACTCGTAACTAGTGATGAGCGGGCACTACCATGCTCGGGTGCTCAGTACTCGTAACTAGTGATGAGTGAGCACTACCATGCTCGGGTGCTCAGTACTCGTAACTAGTGATGAGCGGGCACTACCATGCTCGGGTGCTCAGTACTCGTAACTAGTGATGAGCAAGCACTACCATGCTCGGGTGCTCAGTACTCGTAACTAGTGATGAGCAAGCACTACTATGCTCGGGTGCTCGGTACTCGTAACTAGTGATGAGCGGGCACTACCATGCTCGGGTGCTCAGTACTCGTAACTAGTGATGAGCGGGCACTACCATGCTCGGGTGCTCAGTACTGGTAACTAGTGATGAGCGGGCACTACCATGCTCGGGTGCTCGGTACTCGTAACTAGTGATGAGTGAGCACTACCATGCTCGGGTGCTCAGTACTCGTAACTAGTGATGAGCGGGCACTACCATGCTCGGGTGCTCAGTACTGGTAACTAGTGATGAGTGAGCACTACCATGCTCGGGTGCTCTGTACTCGTAACTAGTGATGAGCGGGCACTACCATGCTCAGGTGCTCAGTACTCGTAACTAGTGATGAGTGAGCACTACCATGCTCGGGTGCTCTGTACTCGTAACTAGTGATGAGCGGGCACTACCATGCCCGGGTGCTTGGTACTTATAACTAGTGATGAGCGGGCATTACCATGCTCGGGTGCTCTGTACTCGTAACTAATAATGAGTCGGCACTACCATGCTCGGGTGCTCACAGACTGCCAATCAGTGGTGGGGGCTGGGTTTCACAGATTTGCTGGAATGCCTGCAGAGATAATCCCTTGATGTTAAAATACTGATTGCATACAAACTACAGCAAGCAGTGTAATAAGTGATACATCTCTGGAATCAGGGTCTCAGCCCCTTAATTACGCTGCTCTCAGATTAAATAGCAACAAACTCATGACAGATTCCCCACCCCATAAAGTCATTACTTTATGATTGGTGGGTGTGATCTCTGGGACCCTGAAACTGAAGAGGATACAATGCACCAGGAAGAAAGTGCAGACGTGTCTACTCCACTGTATGGTGCGGCAATGCCGATCCCTCCACAGCTGGATGGCCAGGGGTCACAGTGCAGGGGAAGAGCAGTGAAAGGGACGCATTATCAGGATTATTGGGGTCCCAGAGGTCAGATCCCCCCCCCACTGATCATAAAGTGATGATATACCAGCACTTTTCGGAATATGAATGCCTCTCTGTTCTGGTCACTAGAGAGGGGTATCCCAAGCTCGGGAGCTCTTTGATGAATTTCCGTCCATATTGTACTTGTTTTTATTATGTACACCTGTGAAGCCCCGCAAGTGCAGTGTCGGTGCATTACCTTCAGGGACTCCACTCAGCTGGATCTTGTCACAGGTAGGAGATCTTCTTTTAGGATTGTCGTGACGCCACTCTCAGAATTGCGGTCAGTGGGGACCGCCACTGCAGGTTAAGGGAGGCCTGGGGCTGATGGTGGGTGCAGCCAGTTGTAATAGCCTCCTGAGAGTGAGGCAAGCCCCAGGGCCCTGTGTAGGTGTGTAGAACCACAAGGCGCAGAATAACTCCACACAAGCAGAATGTCTTTCAGGGGTTTTACTCACAGTTGATGGCAGGGTGAGTAACCTGGGCGTAGCTGGGATGAACCAGGCTGGAACCAGGTATCCTTCAGGCTGACTGATGAGGGTGGCTACCGACTCGCCTTCCTTAGCCCTTCTGTGGTTTGTGGTAACCCCGACTTTTAGTCCCTATGGGGGTCACCCAGGGAAGTAGCTGCTCCCCTCGTTTGTTTGCCGTTTGCTTGTAGCCTGGACCAGGACACTCCGGCTGCTTGCCTCCTGTGAACTATGGGCCCTAACTGTGGCTACGTGGCTGCGGCTTTTGTGGTGTTGTGGCGTGGGCTTTAAGGGCCCCACACCGGCAGGTTTAGCAAGGAAAGGTGGATCTATCCCCGCACCGGGATCTGCCGCCCGTTTGGGCCTGGTACTCCCTGACAGTCTCCTTACTTTCCACTACACTGCTCTCTCTCCAGCTGTGTGTGGTGTTCGGGCAGCACTACCAGGTGACCGTTCTCCCCCGTCGGTAGTCACTGCGCGGACGCTGTTAGACTGCAACAGCTCCAGGGTCTGCTTCTGCTCTTCCTGAGCTGCACACTAAACTGGCTCACTCGTGGGACCTGCACTGCTGCTCCTGTCTGAGCTCCACTTCCATGCTCCTCACTCCTCCACACTCTGCTTCAGACTGTTTACTCCTCCTTCTCTTTTCCCCTTGTGCCTGCCTACGCCACCTAGCAACCAGGCTCTCTACCACACCCCTTGAGTGGAGATGGAGGCTTCGCCCCCTCCACTCCTCAAGTGGAGGTGAAGGCTTTGCCCCCTCCTGGGATCCCCAGGGGTCCTCCCAAAGGTACATGTGTGAGACCTGATCACTATGCGCCTGTGTAGTCACACCTCGGTCAGCCTTCTGGATTACCTGTTTGTACTGTCCCCAGCATGGGTGTAGTACTCAGTGGTGCCTGACCAGGTCAGGGGCGCCACATTCCCCCTTAGTTATCACCAGCACGTCCTCGGGCTGCAAGACAACATTTTAAAATGCATAAAACAGTAAAACATGGTAAAACATTTTAAAACCACCAGGTACCATACATCACCACCCTCCACCCACAAGTCCGTTAACCCACCCTAAACCCTTTCACGTTGGCCACGCCTTCAGCCACTTCTGGCAGGATGTAGAGGCGGCTTTCATGGTCTGGTGGTTTCAGGGTATACCTGGCCTGGTGGATCCGCGCCTTCAGCCTCTTCTGGCAGGATGTAGAGGCGGCCTCCACGGTTGGTGCTGACCAGGTACCCTCTTTGTGGTGGAGAGCCAGGCCCCATAAACAGGCATGCTCCCTGGTTGCAGGCGAGCCAAGGCCCCATAAACGGACGTGCTCCCTGGTTGCAGGTGAGCCAAGCCCCTAAACAGGCTGGCTCTGGTGGTGGTACCTCTGGGGTAACTATTTACACTGCGAGAGTTTGTGGCTATAGCCAGTTCATAGCCTTAAGGTTCATGGATTTCTCACATTAGTTCATGTGGGCACATGCTTAAACTTATAAACGTTGCAAAACTTTTCAAAACTTGTCAAACTGGTAACTTCTGTACTTCTTTCTTTACTTTATGCAGATTCCTCCTTACCAGGGCTTGGGCCTGTAGGGCTGCGGCACCTGTTTTCTCCATCCTTGTCTTTTCCTTCTTCTTCTGTATCTGTTTCTTTTTCTGTTGAGACAGCAGGTTCACTGTAGGGATTTCTGGGACATGGTGTAACATCCAATGCATACCATCCCCTTTCTCCTTGGTGCATGGTGAATTCCACTAAATCTCCCGTGCGTAGGTTCCTTCCTGGATGTCCTCTGGGCAAATGGGCTCTAACGTCTCTTCTATTAACAAAGATGCCTTCCTTCATACCAGGAGCTACTATGAAGCCATATCCTGATTTCAAGCTGAAGTCTTCTACTACACCACGACAAAGTGGACCTCTAACCTGGGATTTGGCCCTTCTCAGGAACCGTTTCTCTTCCAAGTCTCTGGCCATGACTTCGTCTTTCTGCTCTGGAGACTGCGGTGCAGGGGAAAACCTTGTTCTGCTACGGCGCCGTGTCCTACGGGCTGGGTTCTGCTGGGTTGCGGCTTCACTGTTTGCAGGCTCCCAGGTGAGGTACCTGGACAGATCTTCTTCAGCAGAGGGTGTCGGGCTCTCTTCATCCCAGCGGGAATACGGCAGCATCTCTGGCGCGGGGCATGGATCCACTGCTGATGGCTCCGGGGTCAGCTCCTCAGCTTCCTGGCCTCCTCTCCCCCTTAGTTCTTCGGAGCACTCCTGTTGTGGCAGCGCCGGGGATGGGTGGTCATCAGCAGGCCCGGGCGGGGGACTCTTTGGCGTGGTTGCTGCAGAAGTCGCCTTGGGGGTGTGCGGAGGGAGCAGGTACCGATCCACCATCTCCTGTGGGAACTGGGCCTCTAGGTCAGCCTTCAGCTTCCAGTATTCGGGGTCCTCTCCTATCAGGGACCTCCTAGCAGGGACTTCCTTAGACTGGGGAGCGGTGTCTGCTCTGGCCTTGCAGGCCGGGGTAAACAGAGGTACATTCTTGTCTTGGCGGGCCGCGCCTGACATGGCAGCGGCCTGGTCTTGGCGGGCCGCGCCTGACATGGCGGCGGCCTGGTCTTGGCGGGCCGCGCCTGACATGGCGGCGGCCTGGTCTTGGCGGGCCGCGCCCTGCATGGCGGCGGCCTGGTCTTGGCGGGCCGCGCCTGACATGGCGGCGGCCTGGATCAGCGTCGCTGTCGCAGCTGGAGTCTTAGCGGGCATCGCTACTGTGGCCGGTTCTTGGCGGGCCGGGCAGGGCATCGCTGCGGCGGCCTGAATTGGCGTTGCAGCTACGATGGGATCTGTGCTGGCTGGGCTGGGCGTCGCTGCAGCGATCGGAGCTTGGCGGGCCGCACCTGGCGTGGCTGCGGCCTGGTTCAGCACCTCGCCTGCGGTGTGGATGAGCGTCGCTGCTGCGGTGGGGTCTTGGCGGGCCGGGCCTAGCAAGGCGGCGGCCTGGGTCAGCGTCACACCCGCGGCATGGATGAGGGTCGCGGTGGCAGCCGGATCTTTGCGGGCCGGGCAAGGCATCGCTGCGGCGGCCTGGGCTTGGCGGGCCGGGCAGGGCATCGCTGCTGCGGCCTGGTTCAGCGTCGCCGCGCCGGGCGCCTCTTCAGGGACCGCGGGCGTGGCAGCAGGGGTCGGGGCACTCGCGCTGGCAGGGGCAACACTGGACTCACCCATCGGTGGTATCATCGGGGTCTGAGTCGTCGCCGTCCGGTCAGGCACTCGTCGTGCGGTTCCCCTCTCATAGGCCTGAACCGCTGCAGCCATCTCCAGAAGCTCCATGCGTTCCTCTCTGATCTGCTCCACGACCCGGGTCTCCAGTCGGTCGCAGAACTGGGCAAGCTCCCGATACCACCAGGCAGCGGAGCCTGGTTCTGGGTTTCTGCGTTCAGACGCCATTTCCTCTGCGCCTTCTTCTGCACGATTTCCCAGCAGTGGACTCGTCGCTGCCTCCAGTAGCAGGCTCTTCAGTTTCTGCTCTGCCTCTTCCAGCAGCAGGCTTCTGGCTCCCTTTCTGTCCCGACGTCTCTGAACGCCTCCGCTCTCATCACTTGCGAGGTCAGGACTCTGCAGGGGATCTCTGGGTAGCCACACCTCTTCGTGGGCGGTAACTTCTCCCAGCGCGGGCTGCTGTTGTTTTTCAGCGCGCTTTTCATGGTGGCAATATGGCGGCGCTTCCAATTTTCCAAGCGGACCGCCCAGGCACATGGTCACCTGTCTGGACAGGTCTAGTCCTTATCCTGTTCGTGACGCCAGATGTGAAGCCCCGCAAGTGCAGTGTCGGTGCATTACCTTCAGGGACTCCACTCAGCTGGATCTTGTCACAGGTAGGAGATCTTCTTTTAGGATTGTCGTGACGCCACTCTCAGAATTGCGGTCAGTGGGGACCGCCACTGCAGGTTAAGGGATGCCTGGGGCTGATGGTGGGTGCAGCCAGTTGTAATAGCCTCCTGAGAGTGAGGCAAGCCCCAGGGCCCTGTGTAGGTGTGTAGAACCACAAGGCGCAGAATAACTCCACACAAGCAGAATGTCTTTCAGGGGTTTTACTCACAGTTGATGGCAGGGTGAGTAACCTGGGCGTAGCTGGGATGAACCAAGTGGGAACCAGGTATCCTTCAGGCTGACTGATGAGGGTGGCTACCGACTCGCCTTCCTTAGCCCTTCTGTGGTTTGTGGTAACCCCGACTTTTAGTCCCTATGGGGGTCACCCAGGGAAGTAGCTGCTCCCCTCGTTTGTTTGCCGTTTGCTTGTCGCCTGGACCAGATCACTCCAGCTGCTTGCCTCCTGTGAACTATGGTCCCTAACTGTGGCTACGTGGCTGCGGCTTTTGTGGTGTTGTGGCGTGGGCTTTAAGGG